>NW_026042485.1:17500-172500 GCF_023856365.1 Brienomyrus brachyistius | reverse complement strand
CACCTTAGTTGTCCAACCTGACCATCTAGTCTCGATACACCCATTTATATATGTGTGTATATATATATATATTTTGTCACGGGCGATCGCGGGCAAAGCGGCGATCGTGAGGGCAAGCGGGGAATCAGGAAGCTGGCAGGCAGGATTCGGGACGAACGGGGTTTATTATCAGGAAATCCGGGGCAGGGAACACAGGACGGCAACAGACATCAATGACGGACAAAGGACTCGGGTAAGACACGGACTGAAATACACAGGACTGATTGAAAATAAGCAGACACAGCTGGGTACAATCCGGGAAACACGTGGGTAAGCAGGGGGCGTGGCACACAGGAGGAGCCGACGAGCAGGGCGTGACAGAACCCCCCCCAAAGGCGCGCTTCACCGGGCGCGCCAGGGAGGAGGCGACAGACGGGACACGGGAACCGGGACCTGGAGCAAAAAAAAAAACAGAACCATCAACGAGAGACGGGAAACAGGACCGAGGCACAAAACAGGGCAAGCGACAGGATGTGAGACAGGAGCTGACACAGGACAGGGAAGGCAGAAAGACAAACCAGGAAAGGGGACACAGCGGGAACTGGAGGAACAAAAGGACCAGGAGTGAACGAAGGGAACAGAGGAGGATGAGGAGCAGAGACGGGAGGAACAAAGCAAGGGGGAGCAGAGACAGGTGGGACAAAGAAAGGGGAAGCAAACGAAGGAGGGACCAGGGCAGGAGAGAAGGGAGTGAAGGCGGGGGAACAAAGGGGAGCCCGAGGGAGACCCAGCGGGCGACGGGTGGCAGCCGGAGGGGCCGCAGACGGCCGGGAGGCCGGAGCCGGAGGGGACCGAGAAGGGGCTGAGGAGACAGGGCGAGGGACCCGCGGAGGGGCCAGGGAGGGAGCAGGAGGGAGCACCGGGGAAGGGGACGAGGGAGCTGGAAGGGGCCAGGGCGAAGGCAAGGCGAGGGGGGGAGCCGCCGTAGGGCAGGGCGAGCCAGGGGGCAGGGCGGGCGGGACCCCAGCCCTGCGTCTGTGCCCCCTCCCCTTGCGGACAATAAAAATAACGCAGCTCTCCGTGAAGGAGGGCTGGTGGAGGGAATATATATAGATATATATAAAATAATTGTCACACACCTGGGGTGACATGCCTTGCCTGCTTGTGGGATGAGGAAGATTCAGGGACTGGAAATGGGATTGAAACTGAAGATGTTCTCATTCCTTTTTGTATTGTTTACAAATTGTCCTTCCCCCAGATATGAGGAGTTTGCTGCTATATTGTGCACTAATTGAGATTCTGATGCTGGTATTTTTATTGTTTATAAGTTTGTTATTGTTTTCAAGTTCTTTTGTGCTTTTGCATTTTTCCTTCTGTTTTAGTAATTGCTGTTTGATGTCTGTGAAGGATGGGTGGGGTGAGAAAACTCAGGGACTGGAAGCGGGATTAAAACTGAAGTTTACATGCTCATTCCTTTTTGTTTTGTTTACAAATTCTCCTACCGTCTGATATGAGGAGTTTGCTGCTATATTGTGTACTAATAGAGATTCTGATGCTGCTATTTTTATTGTTTATAAATGTGTTATTGTTTCCAAGTTGAGTATTCAATAAATGCTAAATTGAGATCTTTTGTGTATCGTTTGTTATTATTAGTGTGATATTCTATCATCCAAACAAAGGGAAAAACGTCCAATTATCGGCCAAAAAAAATCAGCAGCATATATCGGCCATCACCTTACCCTGACTCCTAAATATCGGCATCGGCTATTGAAAACCCCATATCGGTCGACCTCTAGTCACAGTACATTCTGTCCAATTCATCCATCGAGTTAAGTCACACACCCACTTGAGGGGGCACTCCGGCAGACGTGAGGATGGGGATGTTCTTTCCCCTATAACATCCACTGCAGAAGTACATCTCGCTCCTGTTCACAGGGCTTACTTCAATGATGAAGCAGGGCTGGTTGGCTGGACAAGTGAAGTTGTCCTGCTGCTGGGTCTCGGTGCTGTTTTTCCACCTAAGCTTGAAGGTGGAATTTTGTTCCAACTCGCTCCCTGGGACTGCAGCATAGCCAAACATCGCGAGCAGCGTCGGCCACACCCACCACCAGAACCATCACACTGTCCTGTACACATAAAGAAGAACTAAAACCTGTTTTAAACCTGAGTGTTTTGGACTTTTCTAAAGAGGTTGTGACAATCTATGCGTTTTCAGATAATTCCATTATATTGAGCTAATTGGCTTACAGTGATGCTGTATATTTCTTGTGCTTTAATTTGTACTGATTTTAACTATTTTACATTTAGTTTGTACGCAACAGAACTGAAATTAATAGTAGTAATGTTTGGCAGCATAGGTGATTCGTTAAAATTATACCGAAGAATGGAAAATGTGATATTTAGAATATTTTTTGCAATTTAGTAGCTAATTTAAGCACTTACCCAATGCCTCAATTTGTTTTAGGTCAATAATGTCCGAGCCAAAAGAATGAATGTATGAATTTAATACAATTCACCCACTCCCACCCACACACAAATCTGAAATTCAATTTATTAAGACATTTCTTAAACATTAGTGCATTAACAAAAAAGGAAAATCTTAAGAGATTCAGTAGGATTTTCTATGTTAGACTTAAGTTAATAGTTCAATAGTGTTTACATATTTCAGTATAGCAGTTTGACTTTAATGTTGAAACAGATGCTAAAACATGGAATAATTTCATAACTAGAGAAACATGTTATTCACAAACACTAGCAAAGGTAGCTTATAGTTAAGCTTACTTAAGTGAGCAAGTCAGGCTACAGTGTGTAAGAATAGTCGTAAACGATAATTTGTCTCAGTCTTGCATGACAGAAAAAGTAAACAGAAAATATAAAACGGCTGAAACAGCGTCATTAACGTCAGCTACAGTAGAGGCGCAGAAAAGGTGTCATGATGAAGTATTCCCAAACTTTGGAAGACCGCATGCGAGCCTTTTTTGCTGCGTGTTTCTTCAGGCTCCAGAGCTCCGCTGGTTGACGCAGCCATGTTGGCTCGTGTGCGGGGGGGCGGGCGGCAAATTTCTTTTTTACAGGGTGGTAGGTGATGTCTCATTAATATTTCTGAGAGAAGTGCTACATGATTGACCAGTGCATGCCTTACAAAATGGTGCGGCACTGCATCCAAGCCTGCAACAGTCAGAGTCGCAAATACAGTGGAAACCATTTGTAGTAATTACGTCTGTCTGGCTGATTTCCAACTAATTGATATTTGTATATTTATTACATGAATATAAAGTAATAGAACAGGTATTTAATGGTTTTCCATTTGAGGAATTTGCAAGAAACTGCAGTGCATGATGGGTAGGATCTAAAGGCTGCCTAACGTCCTCATCTGTATGACGACATACATCAAGACTAGGAAGGTGCATAATGTTCATGCCTGGTTGCGTTTGTTGGTCCAGAAAGTAATTCAATTTCGCCATGTAGGCTACGTTCTTAAAAACTGCTTGGATATAACCCGATTATATGCTGTGGGCCTTTTAATTTCTTTGTTTACCAGGTAGGCTACCTTCTTTAAACTGCATTTTGTTAGACTACATATTTAGGGAGGACTTTATAAATTTATTGTAGTCTTTATAAATATGTATATAGTTTAGCCTAACCCAGCCACTTAAGGGAGCAAGCCAGCTCAAGTAGGTGTCGGTCCCAAGCCCGGATTAATGGGGAGGGTTGGCGTCAAGAAATAAAGAGACTGTATCTTCACTGCATGACTGATGTCAAAATGTGGGAAATGTGTGGTTGTATAAATAAATGCATTAAAGTAGGTTAATGATTCTGTGCTGTCTAAATTGTATAGAAAAGTTCTTCATATAGCCAAACAAATCTCCGTAGAAAACGCAATTTAGCCACTAAAACTTTACAGTTATTGTGAGGGACAGTCGAATTCTCTCGTTAAGTGTTTTGTGATCCTGCACCTACACTTTGCCGACCCCAGGAGGATGGGCTCCCCCTTCGAGTTTGGTCCCTCCCAAGGTTTCTTCCTTCTTGGGAGTTTTTCCTTGCTTTCGTCACCTATGGCTTATTCACTGAGGGCTTTGGGTGGGGATGCTATAAAGCAAAGCATTTTCCCTCCCAGTTTCCTCCTCTGGTCCACGTTGCAGGACCATCAGCCATCAGAAACAGCCCAGACAGTCTCCTTCAGCTTCTTTAGTGTCCTTGGAAGCCAAGGCAGTTTTAGATCCGAGGAGAGGTTTATCAGAAGGACACATATTACGTCGTTTGTCCTGAAATGTAACATGGGGGTGAAGAGTTAAGCGGTTTAGTCAGATTGGAGTCGTTTATTCAGCAGTGGCAGCGCCAGTGACTTAATGCTACAGGTGCTATAGGGGAGTGAGATTATTTAGAGCGGGTGCTTTAGCTTTTCAGCTTATGTAGATGGTGTATAGAAGCACACAGCACGATAAGCTACAGCATGTAGGAGGATAAAATATGAAATTCTAATGTCTAGCTCACAGAGCCTCTATGTGTACTTTGAACAAAAAATACACTACAAGTATGGAATAAAAACCGCAAAAATGTCTTACACAATATATAGATTTTACAAATAGTAAAAAAAAATGAAGCCAATCTTTTGGGGGTGCTGTGGGGGTACTATGGTCATCGCTGGAGGAGCTAGAGCCCCCTCCCCCCCCAAGCTTTTCCCAGTGCTGCCACTGTTGTTCAGATTAAAAGTAACTTTGTCATTAATAAACAGTACTCTGATCAAATTTTTGCATGTACCAACACAATCAAAGTTTAACCACATGTTTAGACACAATTCACACACCTGTTACATTTCCATAATACTAAGACTCTCTACACTTACTTCATCCACTTTCTTGTTTGGTATACAGTCAATTGATGGATCTGTAAGATCATTACCAGACCGTCTGCTGCAAACTCTACAGTTAATGAATGGCTGCAAAAACACACAGACACACAAAAACAGTATTTAAAGAGTGGTGGGCAATAAATACAGTGAGAGAAGGTGTAGTAAAGATATATCTTATGATTTAAGGCAGAGCTGCTGGACTGCAGGGTTTAATGACACAGATCAATTTTAGGGGAAAGAGCTTCCAAAGCAGGGTCACCATAAGGCTATATCATACAAAGCAAGTACATCTAAAAGTATTAACAACAAATCCCGTTTAACTGAACACTGCTCTGTATTAAAATACTGTCCTCCGATCAAGCTAAGTGGTCCTGTAGTTCACTATTTAAAGAGGTAAATTTAAAGAGTAATTCACACTGCACATCTACCCTGCTCTGACCAGGTTTAATTGCTCACTTTCTAATTAACACAAGAGTTAAGTCCTGCCCTTTCACCACAAAACACCATGCCGCCATTTAAGGCTGATTTCAACAATGAGAGTTAGTTAACCCGGATCGACTGAGGTAACTTTGGGTATGTAAAACCCGCTTTGTAGTACAGCCCACAGCTCTTTAAATAAGGCCAGCTAGGGTTCATAGCTCGAGGCAAAATCTACAGGTCGCCCCTCAGATGATTAGCATTTGTTTCTGTCTGGTAATCCAGCTTTTAAGCCTGTAAGCCTACTGAAATTTGAAAATAATGTGAAGGAACTGGCTGTTTGAGGCCACCTATCTATTTGTTACTTTATTGTTGGCTAACTTTCCCCCGCAGGGCATCAAAAAAGTTAACACAAACCTAAATTAATTTGCTAACTGATATGTCCAATGCTCACAGTCACAGTGACTCATTACTTACCCTGTTGGTCATAAACACGCAGTCATCCCGATGGTCTGTTGCAGTTGACTTTGGACATTTTGTTGCTCTCAAGAGAATCTCAATGTCAATGTTTGCACTGCTCATCTAAATCACATAAACATGTTATATACAAAATTGCCTACAACTGTTTTAAAGGCAATATAACAAACAACAATCACCCAAAAAATGGCAAACTGTCACAGACTTGAATGTAGCAGATTCAGAGGGAAACTGTGAGAAGGTAAAATTGACCAGGGCTGAGATATAAAACCATCGCTTTCATTGTGAAGAGACATTAAGCATCATATGCATTGAAATTAAAACATCAAAATCAATGTGATACTCATTAGTTCAGCTTGCAGATGATGAAAGTTTCACACTTTTGTAAACACTTTCTCAGTAGTTACCTTTGGACGGCCCTGGATGTTATAGAAATTCATGTGCTGACGGGTTCCTTGATGAGCATTTTCGACTGCGAGTTTAATGGCCGTCTTGTAGAGTGCAGGGAGACTGTGGTAATCTTGCTGTGCCTCTGTGGAGATATGTGCACAGCGTGTAGTTAGAGTAT
Organism: Brienomyrus brachyistius; assembly: GCF_023856365.1. NCBI lineage: Eukaryota > Metazoa > Chordata > Actinopteri > Osteoglossiformes > Mormyridae > Brienomyrus > Brienomyrus brachyistius. Next base: position 166,207 of record NW_026042485.1, on the reverse strand, counting down.
GGAATAGTCTTCCTGTTAGTGTAGCACAAGCTAAAACCCTGGGTTCCTTAAAATCAGAGCTAGATAAGATTTTAACAACTCTGAGCTATTAGCTAAGTTCTCCCCAAAGGAGCTTGATGGGCCGAATGGCCTCCTCTCATTTGTAAATCTCTTTGGTTCTTATGAGTCAGCTTACAGAGATGAGGTCCAGAAAGTGGCAGGTTGGAGTTCAGCAAACAATCTGGCACTAAACAGCACAAAGACAAAGGAAGCCATCATTGACTTCAGGAAGGATGGAGGCGAGGTGACACTGGCCTGCCTAGATGGATGGATGGATGGATGGATGGATGTTTTTATTGGCATTGTAAGTAAAACGAGATTTAGTTTGGAACGCGCCAGCAGCTGCACAGTATATTTACAATTACATAGATTGTGAGGCATGAATCAGAATCAGAGAATAAAGTATGTACAGAGATCGGGTGAAGACGGGTATTATTTTAAAGCAGAGAAATCAGGAACCTCGCGCACATGTAACCCCTCATAGGTCTGCGTTGTGGTTTTTTCACTCAAAGAACGAGGGGACGTGGGACCATGCAACCATTTTATTCTCCTGGCACAAAACAGCAGAAAGCTGGGATTCCGCGGGGCAGCACAGCTCGAGATCCATCAGCAATGCGCTGGTTTAATCTCCGGAACTGAGAGAGAGCCGAGCAGTTCTACCTGATACCACTAGAGGTCAGTGTATACGAAAAGCTTAGGCTCACACAGGAGTGCAAGTGGAAATAACAAAATGTCCACTGTTACACACACACAAAGGACACACGTCAATGACCGGACTGGGGAAACAAATTGTAACGCGGACTTAAATTCACCAGACTAATTAACAATGAGAAACAGTCGGTAACACTGGGATTCCACACGAGGTAGATGACGGGGAGTGGCACATGGGAGGATCGGACGACCGGGGCATGACATATATAAACAAAATAAGGGACTGGTAAGTTTGTAAGTAAATTCAGTTTTCAGTGGTCTAAATGCACGTAAATATGGGTATCGCACATGTGGGGTATTGCATCAAAATGTTCTTGTGCTTTCTTCAGGCTCCGCAGGAATTCCTTTTTTGGCCATGACTGAAGTGTTTGTGGTCCATGACAGGTCACAGCTGATCTGAACCGTGAGGAATCAATCAATGATCAGAACCACCTCCACCTTCTCACCACCGACGCTGATGGGGTGGTGGTCCCCGTGCTTCAGTCTCCTGAAGTCCAGGATCAGTTCTTTTGTCTTTTTTGAGTTCAGGGGCGAGGTTGTTGTCCTGGCTGCAGCGCTCCAGGTTCTCGACCTCTTCCCAGTAGGCTGACTGGTTGTTGTTCGAGATCAGACCTATCACAGTTGTATTGTCTGCAAACTTAATTATGAGGTTAGAATCATGGGTGGGTTCGCAGTCGTGTGTGAAGAGGGAGTAGAGGAGGGGGCTGAGCACACAGCCCTGAGGTGCTCCTCTGTTGAGAGTGATGGAGGCAGAGGTGTGGTTACCCATGCGCACTGTCTGTGGGCTGTTGGTCAGAAAGTCCAAGACCCAGTTGCACAGGTGTGTGTTCAGTCCAAGGTTGTGCAGTTTATGGCCAGCTTGATGGGGGGAGATGGTGTTAAAGGCGGAGCTGTAGTCGATAAACAGCATCTGTACGTAGCTGTCCCGCTGCTCCAGGTGTGATAGGGCAGTGTGGAGGGCCAAGGTAATGGCATCCTCAGCTGACCTGTTTGACCTGTAGGCAAACTGCTGTTGGTCCAGGGAGGAAGGGATGTTGTTCTTGATGTGTGCTAAGACCAGCTTCTCAAACCACTTCATAACAATGGGGGTCAGGGCCACTGGAAGATAGTCATTCAGGAGCGCTTTGCCTCTCTGATGCCTCTCCTCAGGTTGGACCTGACTGTTTAGTAGGCTTCTCGGCCGCCAGTGCAGAAAGCCTCATCACATGACTTCAGGAGCTGTTGAACTTCCCTGTTCATCCATGCGGTTTGCGGTTGGGGAAAGTGCGTATGACCTTGAAAGTGGTAACAGTGTCCATGTACAGGTTTATGTAGGAAACAACAGAGGATGCGTGTAGGATCACACATGCACAGATCACAAAGCTTAAATTCCAGGTGGCCTGAGACAAGACCTACCCTGGTACGAGAGGCACACATCGGCCTAGGCCTCAAAGGGGGGTTCGTGACCCCACACACACGGACACACTTAAACACACACAGATAACAAGGGAGGCCAGCACTCCAACTTTTATTGCTCAAAGTTTTAACACCTACAGACAGCAGAGTGGACCTCAAGGACAGGGGTCCCTCGACTTGGCACACAACCCCCTCCCCAGACATCCTGCCTTACATACCACTCACCCAACACCCTAAAGAAAGTTTCTTTTGTTTGGCTGTTGTATATCTGTATATTTATTTACCCATGACTACTAGTCTCAATATACAGATAGGTTATGTCTGTAATGTGTCCTAACTTTCAAAGACTCTTTTTCTTTGACTGACTAACCCTCCCCCCCCCTTTTCTTTTCCACATTCCTCAGCAGCCCTTATCTGATCTTTGTATTCTACCATGTCTATCTAAGGGTAAGATGTGCTGCTGACATGAGAATATGTCATATAATGTCTGTATAAAGGGTAACCTCTGACTGAGGTGCAACCTAGACCACCTGGACCAGGTACTGGTGTGAGTAATATAACATAACATAATGACATAATATAAGTAATCATCAATTAATCATTACAGATGGTATTCGGTGTGAACCACTAGGCTGGTATGGCATGTTTGGTATCAAACCGATGGAAAATCACTCCAGTTTCCAAATCTGGTTAGTGGTTACCACGAAAGTGAATATATCAAAAGTTACACCAGCCTAACGAAAATCATCAATACAAGGGAAATCAGTCATAAATCTCAAAAGGACTGATACAGACCCCCTTCCGAAAGCCCGCCAAATGGATGGTCAGCCATTGGTCCAGGACTCGAATTCCTGGTCACTCCTATTCACGAACTGTACACTATAAAACCTGGCACCTCAGAACAAAGCCAGGAGAGGAAAAACGGAAGGGAGGAGAAAACAACAGACCATCAGCCCGAAGAGAGGCAGAGAACATCAGCCCAAGAGAAGAGAAGCCCACAAGAAGCCCTCCTGAAGCCTATCAGTGAAGACCCAGCTGGACAGAGAACTGCAACCAAGCCCAAGCTTCACCAGGAGAGGGAATCAGATGGACTCCACTCCAACAACCGCTGCAAACACCGCGCCTGCCTGAGTGCCATCACCCATCAGCTCATCAGCCTCCGCAACCAACTGCCAAGACCCCCCCCCCCCACACACACACACACACACACTCTGCAACCAAGTAAACCAACGTCCTTTCATTTCTAACAATCTAAACTCCTATTCACCTGCTATATTACTTTAGGACAGTATTTCCACAAATTGCTTGCTTTGCAGAACAGTATTTTCCCTTTTATGTCCCTGCCTGTGCGATCTACGCTCTGAAACCTCAAACTCGCCTGAAATATCGCGAGACTCTCTCTCATCGGCCGTGAGGGGAGCTTCGCTACCGATCGTTTACATTACCTGGTGACGCAGCTCGCTGGACGAGCGTTCTATTCTACCCCAGGTTATTAAGCGATACTGGTTATTAATGAGTCCCATTTACGTCTCACATTAACAGACTCACGGGGATTCGCAATTGAGTTTGGAGGAGCCGACCATTCGGCATAACAATTGGTTAATAATGAGCATTAAGTAATAATTAATTAAAAGTGAATTAATTTCAAAACACATTGGTGGAAATATTAAAATTTACCTAAGCTAATAATTCCTACATGCGTACACAACTTCAGCCTCCGTTCATTGAGTGCTCACAATAGTCCCTGCCTGTGCGATCTACGCCCTGAAACCTCAAACTCGCCTGAAATATCGCGAGACTCTCTGTCATCGGCCGTGAGGGGAGCTTCGCTACCGATCGTTTACATTACCTGGTGACGCAGCTCGCTGGACGAGCCTTCTATTCTAACCCAGGTTATTACGCGATACTGGTTATTAATGAGTCCCATTTACGTCTCACATTAACAGACTCATGGGGATTCACAATTGAGCTTGGAGGAGCCGACCATTCGGCATAACAATTGGTGATGGCATTTGCTTTGCAGAACAGTATTTTCCCTTCTAAGGTTACTCATTTTAAATCTGGTCATTGCATTTTCATGATTACATTGTTTGTGTCCACTCCGTTATTTCGTGTTTGTTTGTTAGGTGTAATGTCTGTCTTATGTTAGTTATAGGAATAAATGCATGACTTTTACACAACTTCAGCCTCCGTTCATTGAGTGCTCACAATAGTCCCTGCCTGTGCGATCTACGCCCTGAAACCTCAAACAATTGAGTTTGGAGGAGCCGACCATTCGGCATAACAATTGGTTAATAATCACAAGGCACAAGGTTTAAACTTATTCTGAGCACACAATTTAAACTTTTTATGACCGGTCGTGCAGTGAAGAAGCGCTACTGTGAACTGTCTGCAAAAGTCGCACTCGTGGCAATCTGAAGGCATTTAAGCGGGATCATGCGGGCTTATAGTTATTTTTATTTCTATTATTAGTAGTTATATTATTTTGTTTTATTTTTGGTTATCTCATTGTAGTTCTTTCGTATTAAACTGCAGTAAACTTTAACCCTATGTCTGACGAGATTCTCAGATAGCGCTTTGTTTCCAGGTTCGATTCGGACGAGTTTCTCCGTTTCTATATATCCTGGGAGAGATCTCTCTATTAGCGAACGGGAATACTTGTTACGAGGTTCTAACCTGAATTATGTTGCGCTTGGACTCCCTGACATAAGACCGATAGCTTAGTTACCTGTCAGGATCATACTCATATGTGTGTGCCTGCTATAGACAAAGCAAGTTTAACACCACTTTGCGCTGTGAGCCAAGTGTGTCTGTCATTTAGAAATTGGGAGTCTCCTGTGCTTGAGACCCGCCGTGGTTAAGCACCATTTGCGACGAGATATAGTGTAGTCTCTATTTAGATCCGTCGCCGTAACGCGAGCGCCGTCTTGCTTCAGTAATTGTTTTAAGGGGTTTTAAACTGCGCAAAGGCACAGAAGAAGGCCGCAAGCGGCATGCGCATGCATTAAATGTGTGTGTCACTCATCTAGCGTCGGCAACCGCCTAGCTATATCTTTGGTTGCCTCTAGTGGTCAGGCATAGAACTACCACTCCATTTCGAAATTGCGCTTCTAGTGGTCAGGCATAGAACTACCACTCCATTTCGAAATTGCGCCTCTACTGGTCAGCCATAGAACTACCCATTTCGATATTGCGCCTCTAGTGGTCAGGAATAGAACTACCACTCCATTTCGAAATTGCACCTCTACTGGTCAGGCATAGAACTACCCATTTCGATATTGCGCCTCCGGTGGTCAGGAATAGAACTACCACTCCATTTCGAAATTGCGCCTCTAGTGGTCAGGCATAGAACTACCACTCCATTTCGAAATTGCGCCTCTAGTGGTCAGGCTTAGAACTACCACTCCATTTCGAAATTGCGCCTCTAGTGGTCAGGCATAGAACTACCCATTTCGATATTGCGCCTCTAGTGGTCAGGAATAGAACTACCACTCCATTTCGAAATTGCGCCTCTAGTGGTCAGGCATAGAACTACCACTCCATTTCGAAATTGCGCCTCTAGTGGTCAGGCATAGAACTACCACTCAATTTTGAAATTGCGTTTCTAGCGACAAGCCATAGCAGTGCCACTCCATTGAAATTGCACCTCTAGTGGTCAGCCATAGTAGGTTAACAACATCTGAGTTGGGTTTCTGGTGGTCAACTGCAGTGATACCAACACGCATAATTGGACACACAGGTTCTTGCCTGAAAGCAGGAATCAACTTCACGGACGAAATCAATTTGATCACAATACATTAACATCTAATTAGGTTATTGTTGCATAACTAATTGATGTTTACAATTGAATAAGAAACACAATTCATTTGGTTTGATTTCTGTTTTACCTTTTTGATTTATTTTAGGTTTTATTTCACCTTATGCTTTCATTCACTCCCTCTCCCCCAACAAGGGGACTTGCATAGAAGTTCAACCATTATTAACAACAGTAAACCAGTTACGTACACAATCCCATTAGGAAGTCGTTTGGGTGTGATCAGTTGAGCCCTTCGGGTGCTGGGTGCTTACCATTCGCTCTCTGTTGGTTGAGCTTGTCTGTGGCTCTGCTGTCACTGCTTGCGATCGTACAGTTTGTCAGAACCGAAGGGGAGTTCTCAGCAATTGGACGCCCAAAAGCGTGCCAGCCCGGCTACACCCACTGACTCATTAAGGGCAAGGCTGACAAGTACCTCAGGCGGTCATTACAACTTTTGAGCAGGACCTCGTCTAGGGTGAGTTCTGACAACGGCTCTAGCTTGGGCTCTCACTAGGGTGGGTGATACCTGAAGGCAATTTTGCCAGCCGATAAGCTGAGCTCCACCTGGGTTGTCTCAGTTGTGCATACAGAACACCCCCTTCCAAGATGACATTGCTGGGGATCGGGGGAGTGAGAGCTGGACTCAGGCCTGCTTGGCTGGGATTGAGCTTGTGGGACGTGCCCTGTTCAGGAGGGACACCTGACAGCATTCAAACCTCTCCACCTGCATCACTAGCTTAACACCGCAACACCTCATATAGGGACAAGTAAAGCAGAACCTACTAGTGGTCCCCCTTCTGGTCAAAGAAGGGAAGAACGTCAGCCCAGGAGAAGAGAAGCCCACAAGAAGCCCGGCTACACCAGCTCCAACACCATCACACTGAGTCCAGGCGTCCCCCTGAGATGTGCAATGAGCTTGCTGCTCTTTACGTTGCTGACCCATGACTCCACCTCCAGTTCCAGCACGAACCATATTATCAAGTTTGCAGATGGCACCACAGTAGTGCGTCTCATCAGTGACAACCATGACACATGTCATACAGAGAGGATGTGTGACAGCTAGCAGTCTGGTGCAAGGACAATAATGTCCATAATGTTGGCAAGACAAAAGAGCTGATTGTTGACTTCAGAAGGACCAAGGCTGACCACTCCCCACTCACCATCGAGGGCACCACAGCCACAGCACCAAGTTCCTTTGTGTTCACATCACAGAGGACCTCTTCTGGACCAGCAAGACCGCTTCCTTGACAAAAACATCCCGGAAATGCCTGCAGTTTCTGCATCGACTGAAGAAAGTACACCTCCCCAAATCTGTCTTCGCCACCTTTTACAGCGTTCTGACCAGCTGTAGTACAGTCTGTTATGGAGACTGCCACGCCTCAGACCACAGAGACCTTCAGAGGATTGTGCAGACAGTTGAGTGCATCATCGGTAGTTCTTCACCCAGCCTGCAGGACCTTGACACCTCCCGCTGCATCCAAATAGCCACCAGCATCGATGCTGAACCTCCACCATCCCTCCCACAGGCTACACTCCCCTTCTTCACCTAGAAGATTCTATAGCATCAGGAGCCGGTCTGCTAGACTGTGCAATATATTCTTCTCCAAAGCTGTCCGGCTCCTGAACACCACTAAAATGGATTTAAAATATCTGATGGCAAGTAAAAAATTCTGAATTGTTTTAATACTTTGTTGTTATGACTAAACAATTAATTACATAATACCTTTTTGTGGAATTTTTACAGCTTGTAAGTGTTGTTGCATAAGTGTTCAAGATGCAAATTGATCATTTATTCATAATTGATTTTATTTAAAATAATTCATTGAATGTAAGGATAAAATGTAAACACACTACCTTTCAAAAGTTTGGATCACTTTGAAATTTTCTTACTTTTGAAAAAAGGCAAGTTTTTTGTCCATGAAAATAACACCAAGTTGATCATCCACGCATTTTGATAAATCCGCAGACTGAGTCATTTCCCAGTCCGTGTAATCAAAACAGTTCCATAACATGGAATCTGATTGGTCAGACCAACAGTGCACCATCCTAAGGGTTGGAGTTTCCTGTTTCAGCTTCTGCCTGTAGGCAGGCTGGAGCAGAATGGAGCGATGATCTGATTGGCCGAATGAGGCGTGGGGGAGGGCTTTGTACACATTCTTGAAGGAAGTGTAACAGTGGTTGAGCAGCCTCTCTCCTTCTGTGTTGAACTGAATGTGTTGATGGAGTTCGTATCCCAGAGACCGTGAGCAAGGCCGGGAACAAGCCAGAGTTCTGGTGTTAGAGATGGATTTTTATTTAAATTAGAAATAGATTATTGTATACTACTACAAATAAGACAGATTAATAAATAGAGTTAATGTGCTTTCTGTCAGAAAGGGATGCTGGCTATGTGCTTCCTATACACAGGGCCAGAGTCTAAACAGTGTGCTATAGCCACTCTGTAGTCTCGCAGCACAGTGGATGACGGTCACACTACATGGGGGAGAGAGAGAACATGCTGGGATATGATGTTTTATGGGGTCGTGTGTCTGCGTGCATGCGCTACATGAGTAGAGAGAGAGAGAGCAATGCCTTATAGAAATGCATTATAGGTAAACATCTCATTTCTACTTCCTTCGACGTCAGAGTCGACAAAGGTAATTCCTCCTAAAAGTTTGCTGGTTAAATTCTTTCTTCAACCTTATATCGAAATAAAACTTACTGCTAAAATTTTTCTTCTTTAAACATGTTGGTCAAATATAACAAGTTTAAGTGCTTTCTTCTTTTAAAATACGGAAAGTGCCTACACCTAACAGCACGTGACTGCGGCTTGACACCTGATGGACTTTTTCACATTCGTCCTGCTATACGTTTTTTATTATATTTTTGTTTTAATATTTATTATTCCTTAAAACGTAATAAAAAATATCACTTAAATAAATACTTGTAATGTATTTTTGTCCTCTTAAAGTTTAACGGGCCCCTGTCTGACGAACCTACATGTTCCCCTTAGCCTAACGACATATATGCCCCACGTGACAGTCAAGCACATCTAATACCATATACGGACATAACAGTGGACCAATCAGAAATCCATATATGGAGATTACCCCTGGGCCAATCAGAATACCATATATGGACATAACTCTGGACCAATTAGAATAAAGGACACAACCCCCCCACCTATGACATCATAAACGGACCCCTACTAAGCTCCGCCCAAAGAGCCTCTAAATTACTCTAATCACCACTTGTGAAAATGACGAAAGATTTTATTAATTTCTATAAAGTTCCACAAGGCTAGTTTTTAAAACCTTCCAACAATATCAACTATCTCTGTTGATCAAAGACAGTTACTGACAACATTGCACCATCATAACGAAGAGAAAGGTAATCTCTCTGGCGAACCCAATAAAACTTTGGAGAGCTGACTCTTGAATGATTCCTAACTGTTATCGATGGGCCTTAGGTACAAGCTCATAAGAATTCATGACATCAGCTTTAAGAGAATTTGCTTGACTGACAAAGCAGAGGAAGCTTCTTTTCTGCAGAAGATAAGTCCATAAATGTCATGGCATAGAGACGCTGCCATATCCCTGCTTGTCTCTTCCCCTTCATCGCCCTAACAAGCCATACCAGTTACAGTACTTCTTTATCCCTCATCTTGCCTCGTGTTCCTAACCCTCGTGTGGAAATCACTCCCAGCCACCTCTTGTTAGCCCCCTTGTTAGTTACGTATACATCCATCCATCCATCCATCCATCCATTTTCCAAACCGCTTATCCTACTGGGTCGCAGGGGGTCCGGAGCCTATCCCAGAAGCAATGGGCACGAGGCAGGGAACAACCCAGGATGGGGGGCCAGCCCATCGCAGGGCACACTCACACACCATTCGTGATTATATTATTGCACTATACTGTATAAATAAAAAGTAAACTTAATAAAAAGTTGTGGTAATAAAGTGCACAGAGAGTAAGAGAGAGTAGGGTTTCACATAAACTTATGTTCATTAGCATTTAGTATTCTGATGGCTTTGGGGGTAGAAGCTCTTATTAAATCTGGTTGTTCTGCAATGCATACTGCGGTAATGTTTACCAGAGGGCAGAAGTTCAAATATCTCATGTGCTGGGTGCGTGGGATCTTTTTTAAATATAATTATGCATATGTAGAACTAGGGATATGATCCTATTAAGTATGATAGTTCTGTCTCATTAATGCAGGATCGACATCCATAGTAACTGTGTTGATCTATCCATTTGTGTGCATGTGTGTGTGTGTGTGTGTGTGCGAGCGGGTATACCTATCCTACCCCATAACGTGATAAATACCTGTTTTTTTTTCCCTTATGGGGACCACGAAACTGAAAACCAGGAAAACTCTATTTTATAAAATTCTGTGACTGCTATGGAAAAACTAAAAATGCAAAACCTCTTGTATTTTGCTTGGTTACTTATGGTTATGGTTAGGGCAGGGTGGGGGTTAAGGTTGTCATAGTTAGCGTTAGCATTTATCCCATAGAAGTGAATGAGCGGGCCCCATAAGGATAGGTATACCCTATGTGTGTGTGTGTGTGTGTGTGTGTGTGTCCCATATTGCCTGGGCTTCAGGATACTTCATAACCCGGAACTTCATCAGAAGTAGTTAGAAAATGGATGGATGGATGGATGGACGGACAGATCAATAAAAGTACAGAACATCCATTTTGCAAAGAACCGTCAACACTAAATGTTTGCACTGGTCATGCTCCTGGAAATTAAACTTCTTTTCTGAAAAGCAGCATTTTCATGAATTAGCAGCTGTTATACCTTGGGGGAACAAATGCAGATGAAATTGTAAAACAAACTGCAGTGGCAAAACAGTTCTGGCTGCCCGCCAGCCCTTCTGCCTGCCCGCCCTCCTGCCCATTACGTCCTGCCTGTGCCATCCTCCTGCCTGCCCTCCTGCCTGTGACGTCTTTCCTGTGTGCCCTGCTGCCAGTTATTCTGTATTTACATCCGGATTTAACTAATTGAACCATATAGATCAGGACTTTGCTAACCTGACTTCTGCCCTGTGGAGGATGGGCTCCCCCTTTCACTCTGGTTCCTCCAAAGGTTTCTTACTATGACTGAGTTTATCCTTGCCAATGTGGCTTTCTAATTTTTCAGGCTACATCTTGCTCACTGGGGCAATTGGGCAGGGACAAAGTAAAGTGCTTTGAGACAATGTAAGGCTGTGAAAATGCACTATACAAAATAAAGTGAATTGACTTGAGTAACGTGCCACAAAGCAACCCTTCTTTGCCACAGGAAATGTCTGGTGCAATTTCTTTTTAATTGTACATGTCAATTGCATAATACCCTGAACTAATTCATTATTATTTCTATTATCATCATCATCATCATCCTGATAAGTATTTCATTAGTATTCCATGGTATTTTTATTTTTCAGGAATCAGTGTGTGTACTGTATACTTTTTAATTTATTTGCACTATGTGTAGTGTCTCTGCACCTGTACATACTTGCTGCATTATGCACAAGAACTTCCCTCAGGCATCAGTATAGTTAATCTAATGTAATATTTCTTGCTTGTTTATTAAGTGGTTTTAGGTATTTTGTGTGTTCCACTTAATTTAGTGTAATTAGTCCTAGTTGACTCAGGTTTAGTTTGATTTTTCCTTCTGTTTGTTCCTCTGCATCATGCTACTGTCATAAAATGTCAATGTCTTACCTAACATAAGGGTTTTGTGCATTGTGTTTTGGAGAGAAAGAAATCATTACTTTTTTTGTTTAGATTCATCCACTGATTCTATCTATCACCTCTGACACATTCCCCCTGAATATTTGTTTGTTTGTTTATTTATGTATTTGCTTGGGGGGTGGAATTAACAAACAGAAATAGCTGAATGAATCAGGGTAGTGAAAAACATTTATAAACTTATCATTTTGGTATTGGTACAATCCTGTTCTGGTTAGTTAGCAGAGGGAGTAAATCATCCGGAGTTTCATATCTCAATCTCCTACTACACCCACTCAGCATCACAGTATGGACTCCCCAATGCAACTGATCTGCACGTATTTGTACTCTGGGTGGAAATTGAAGCCCCCATAGGAAAAACTCAAAGCCTACAGACATATGCACAAAACCAGGGGACATGCTCAGTTCTGCAGGCCTGGAAGTGTGAGAGAGGGCTATTGAGTTTCCCCTCTGCCCCTGGTAAAGATGAAACATGCACAAGTCTACTTTTTAACCAACTGCTAAGTCATTCAACACACATATACTTACATGAAGGTCTGACTGATACTGGAGCTTCCAGTGCCCGTAAACCAGGTGCTGGGGTACTCCATTTCCTTCTTGATAATTAGCGCCATTGAAAAAAAACGGTGCCTTTCGTAATATTAACTGACTCTCAGACAAATGTACTGCTTGAAGACCCTGCCACTATTCGTATTTTCCAGCAGGAGTCACAAATCTGCATTGCATTCAGTTTATTCTCAGATGAGCTCATGCATGTTTCTATGTGCATCTTTACACTTAAACAAATACAGCTGCCTAAACCCTGTTGTTATATTCCATATATATTTGTCATGACTGGCCTTTTTTCCTCAAATGATGGATTTCTCAAACTAAAACTGACAGTAATCTAAAATATTTATATTACCACATCATCGACACATGTTCTGATATGACATAGCATTCCCCTGGACCATGGTGCGACTTAGACACGAGATATAACATGCCCTTCACAGTAAAACTCCACATAGGTGCAACACTTAATGTCAACGTTGTCAATGTCAATGTTGACTTAATGTCAACGTTAAATTCATGGATGCGCAAATTAAGTAATAGTTACAGTACAAAAACGAGCAGAACTGTGTATGGCATGACTATCTCGCGGCGACAGAATATGCTTATCCTTCTAATTATTCAGAAGAAAATATATTTGCAAGCACAGCCGCTCACGGCTTCCGTACAAAAGCTGTCACTACCATACAGGAAGAATACACGGCCAATGTAGGATTTACACAAGTCTGCTTCTTTTGTTTTATTTAGTAACAACTTTCACAAAAATGAACAGCAATACTTCTAAAAGTGCAAATTTGTTGCCAAATTAAATAAACAAAGAAATTAATCATAAAAATAGTTAATATATATACAACTAACCATTTCCAATCAAAAAGTACGTACAAATCTCCAGTACAAGATATACAATGGAACGCAGATAAAATGTTTAAAAAGTAATTAACCAAACTATGTAAAGAATACACGTTTTAATGCAGGTAGTTTGTATAAATTTTACTGTGTTCAGACTGAAAAATCAGCACCAGCCTTACACACATTGCAATTCTGCTTTTTTCTTCTTTTAACATAATTACCCGTTTCACGTTCACGAGGCAGAAGATCCCTGCAAATGTGAAAATTCACAAGTAACAGGCACCATTAACCTCAACAAAGTCTGCTAGCCTGAACAATAACAAACTCTATGTATTACAAATTATTACGCAGGTTGTCGTTTTATCAAACCATGACTGTTACTAATACGTGGGAGTGAAACGCGTCACGAGATCTCGCGATATTACAACATAACGAGATTTCTCGTTGGAGCGAAAAGCGGTTTCACGAAAGCGCTGCTGTAAACATGTGGGCGTCTAACTAAATTACTACAGTAGATGCCCCAGACACTTTTAAATGTTTTGTGTGGCAGCATTTTGGGTACCCGGCGGAAAATATAAATGGCGAAAGGGAGACAGACAAAACACGAACCGTCTGTAAGGACTGTAGGAAGCTAATCCCGCACACAGCGGCTAATGCTACTACTAACCACTATGCAAAGCCAATTGCAGCACCATCATAGCTCTTTATTTAAATTCACTGCACCGGTGAAGAAAACATTTTTTAAAAAATGTTATGTTTGTTATTGGGTGCTTTCCACTTCATGCACCCACATACAGCGCTAGCGGCATTGGTCCTGACGCAATGCATCATGGTTAGATTTTTATCGCCCGCTGCATTACGTCACCGTGTCACGTGGTACAAAAACCTCGCGAGGGCAAGACAGATCAGGCAGCATCTCTTAGCTGGCTGCACAAACTGGATTCGCCTCCATTACGACACAACTTTGCCCTTATTGGCTTAAGATTTTAGTTACATACATGACGTTTGTATATCTGCTATTTCTCCCTAGAAGCAGGTAACTGCTTTTCAGTTAATTTACCTGGTAAAATTAAGTTTAAATAAATGATATAAATACTGTAATAGTACTCGTGAGCTTTGTTTCTTTGTTGTTAGTTACTGTAATGTTGCGCTGCTTTATTTGTTTAATCGCCTTGTCTGAAGACATTCAAGTTAATCAAATAAGAATTGCACTGTACACTGTACATGACCATAAAAACTTTGAATCATTGAAATAAATGTTTTTGATCTTTTCCTTGGCAGTTATCCTTTTACACAGGGCCTCTATGTACACAATAGTTAATTTTTTTACGACTAACAGTATGGATCAGGAGTTGGTTATTCTTTTAAGAAGTAATGTGCATGCAGGTGATATTTGTATAGATTTATCCACACCCTTGTGGCAATGCTGCCATTGCAGTCAGATCTCGCAACCTAGGAGTATTGGTTGTGTTTATTTCTTGACTCTAACCCTCTCCATTAATCCGGACTTGGGACTGGCACCTACCTGAGCTGGCTTGCTCCCTTAAGTGGCTGGGTTAGGCTAAACTATATACTGTACATATTTACCAAGACTGCAATATAACATCTCGAAATGTGTAGTCTAACAAAACGCAGTTTAAAGAAGGTAGCCTACCTGGCGAAATTGCTAATTCAGGACGTTAGCCTTCAGCCTTTAGATCCTACCCATCATGCACTGCAGTTTTTTGCAAATTCCTCAAATGGAAAACCAACCATCCATCCATCCATCCATTTTCCAAACTGCTTACCGTACTGGGTCACGGGGGGTTTGGGAACAACCCAGGATGGGGGCCAGCCCATCACAGGGCACACTCACACACCATTCATTCACTCACGCATGCACTCCTATGGGCAATTTAGCAACTCCAATTACCCTCAGCATGTTTTTGGACTGTGGGGGGAAACCAGAGTACCCAGAGGAAATCCCACGACGACATGGGGAGAACATGCAAACTCTGCACACATGTGACCCAGGCGGAGACTCGAACCCGGGCCCCAGAGGTGTGAGGCAACAGTGCTAACCACTGCACCGCCATGCTGCCCCCCAAATGGCGAACCATTAAATACAAAAGGAACAGCTTAGTTTGACTTTTACCATGTATTATATTTTAAGTTTGTTGTAGGGATTTTACTGATTTTTTTCTAAAAATTAAAAAAAAATACACAACACATCCACCATAATAAGAATGTATACAAAAAATGACAGATATATAAAATCGCAAGTCACAGTTAAAGCATGAGGATAATGTTTTAGCTGTCAAGAGCTTCGGAGAAATTATATGAGTATAATTTTATGTGTATTTAGTATATGAGAGGGTCGTCTTTTTGCTGGGGGGGCCTCTATGATCCAGGGCAGGGCCCAGGCTCAGGGGCGGTGGCCCCGCCCACCCCGTCTATAGCTCCACACCTGCGAACAATATTACATAATAACATACGGGAAAGTAAAATTGGTATACCTTCCAGCACTAATGCCGACTCATTTGAGACAACATCATCTGAGTATGTGTACGACCCAGCAAGGCAGAAACAGCCTCTGCAAGTTAGACTCCCTGTGGCTCTTTCGCTAGGATATTTCAGTCAAGTGTGTATTATTTTTAATCAAATATCAAAAATCTTTATTATCCAAGTGCTTAGTCCAAATATATGTAGAGTATATACAATCGCCCCATTTTCAATAACCACTTCCGCTGGTCAGGGTTACCATGAACCTGGAATCTAAAGGATGTACATGGCAGGAGTTACCTAGGACTGAATGCCAGTATGACACGGGATGCACACTATGAGACCATATGTTTTGGACTATATAAAAAAAACCCTCACAAATAATGTGAGAGCCTTACAGTTGGCACATGGGCAGGTACACAACCATTTCACTAGAATGCATTCAGGAAGACACTATTCTCCTGGCAAGCGCCAAAACCAGATTCGTCCCCCAGACAAATTCAACACTCCAAAGCACATGTTTCCACTGCTCCACTTCTCTTGGGCAGCTCTAGTAGGGCGGAAATTTGATGAACAGACTTGCTACAAAAGGGGCACCTTATTACAGTCCCACATTGAAAGTCTGAGCTTTTCAGAATAACTCTTTCTACCGGCAATGTTTGTCTATGCAGAGTGCTGTAAGACTGTATACTTATGTGTATCTTAGTAAAGGCTGTAGCTGACACAACGGACCCCACTAATTAGAATGGGGTTATTGTACACATGTGGCGTCCAGTATGTTCTTCTATAACAGTTTCTTAAAAAAAAAAAAAAAAAAAACTCACATTACACAAATTGGCACTATCAAAACGAGGATTATGGGGGAAATGGGGATTGTGATGGAGATTACATACACGTAGGCATGGTATTTAGTTTTTTCAAATCTGGTCACCTTCCACAGTAATTGTAAACTAAAACCATCTTCACCCTATTTGATGCTTTATAAATGGACAATCAGTCGCGCAGTAAATGGGGGTATAGAGAGACGCAGAGCTTGTCTAACAAGAAACCCTGGGAAGCTAACATTAATGGGGTGGGTACGGATAGCAAAACCGTTGTTACAGATTACAGATTTATATCTCACCTGAACCCTGGCGGGCTCCGTGCCAATAGGGGTTGGGATTAGGGTTAGTTAACTTAAGTAGTAATATTGATGTGTATATTCTCCTATTCTCCAGTCAGTGAATCGTGAAACCTAATGTTAATATGTTTCTATACCTAAGTGTTCTGCTTAAAAACCCATAAAGGCAAGCACAGTGTTTAGACATTCTGTTACTTAGACTAGTAAACACTTAGATCCTTCAGCTTTCAATGATCCTGACACAAGAGTCTAAACAACAAATGTGTGCCATGTCATTTGCCATCTTTACGTCTTGTATCCTTTATATGGTAATTGGGTTTTCAAGGTGGAATTGCAGGTCGATCATTTTAAGGATCTAGATGTAAACCCTGGTGTTGCTTTAGTATTTTTTTTGCGCAATTTGCTTCGCACACTTCCTCCAGCGGAGAAGCTTACACTACTACACCCCACCAAATGACTGGATGATGCCTTATTATTTAAGGTCTGGCTGTGAACCTCGATTACCGGTACACCATCTTCTGGGTCCTGCCAGGATCAGTCAGAATGGTGGACCTTTGGAGGAATTGGTACAAAACCCAGGAAAGTTTGCAGGTGCTTCAAGAGTATGTGTAGGCTTAGTTGGAGGAAGAAGCCACACCACGAAATCGGAAACACAATGAGTTGGTTAATGATTAGGGGTTGGATGAAGGTCAGCTGGTGTGTTTGCGGAACCATGTTCGAGGTAAAATACAGGATCATTGGGATGCCTGTTTGTATATGGTAGTTCGGTGTCCCCAAGATCAGGGTGCAGTTTACTCTGCAACTCCAATGGAGGGGGACAGGGTTGTCCGTCAAGTTCACCGAACAGAGTTGCGTCCAGTACCACAGGGGGTTGTTAGGTCAGGGGAAGATGTTCCGGTAATGTCTCCTGAGTCTGGGTTGCCCACAGGGGCAACAGAAATGGAATCGGATGAGGACTCTGTGATTTTACGGGGACAGGGCTGGTGGGAGGGGCGCAATAGAGCATCCACAAGTAGGCCTCGTATAATGGAGGAGGTTATGTCCCCCCCGAAGTGTAGAGACCAGTTAGACGTTCGGTGAGGTCCACCACTGGTCATCATACCAACCCCTATAAGTCAGTGAATGATCGTTCGGTTGGGGAGGAAGACCAGTGGTTTGGGGATAGAATTCTTAGCTGTGATCGTTGGGTCATCAATTTCATTTTGGGGGATGGATTGTAGCCAGGCAATTATAGGCAGGTATAGGAACTGCAGTTAGGACTGGAGGCATAGCTGGGGCGAGATGGCTGCGCATGTTCCGATGGTAGGGCATATTGGCAAAGGAGCAGGCACGGGAAAGACAGGCAGGGTCCTGATAGATTTGGTGGAGCATCGGCGGGCATATTGAATTTGCAGTGTAGCAGCCCTTCTGTTTGCTTGTTTCAGGGGTGAGCAATCTTATCCACAAAGGGCCGGTGTGTATGCAGGTTTTCACTGCAACTCCCTAATTAGATTTCTAATTAGAGGACTGATTGGCTGAAGAGTCCTCATACCTGGTTTTGAAGAGCTAACCTAAAGGTTACCTCAAAAACCTGTTTTTTTTTGTTTGAATGGGGCTGTGAGTTATGGGGTAAACTACTGTTCTTTAGGGGTTTTCAAGGTGGAATTACAGGTGGATAATTTTAAGGATCTGGATGTAAACCTCCCTGGTGTTGCTTTAATATGTTTTATCCAAGCTTGTATCGTGTATTATCTAGCCAGCCGGCTTAGTGGCCCCGGGAGCGGGGTTTAGTGGGAGCGGCTGGCTAGTTTTATTTTCTTTTTTGTTTGTGTCTTTTTCTTTGTTGTATGTATATTTTGGGTTCATTATTAGGCAGGCTGGGCCAGTTGGCACCCGTAGTCTGGGTGCTGGATTGCCCATAGGGGTCTTTTTTATTGCTATGATTTGCTGTGTCATTCACTAGTGTGATTTGTGCTGTGGCGTGTACCTGAGCAAACTTTGGGCAACCTGTTCTCTTGTTGGCTTTATTGGGGTGCAGTATATAGGTTTATGCCTTTTGAACAAACCCATGATTTCTGTATGTTGATTGTTTAATAAAGTTAAAATATTTTTTTTTGTTTAACGTGTGATTTTGGGAGCTTCCCTTCACCCAAGCTCTGACAAAGGGTGGATTAGTCTAATTACGGCCTTCTATAATTAGCTGAATATAACGTATAAAAAAATCACCTTATGGGTGCTCCGTAGGGTAGCAAGATCTTGAGTTTTTTTTTACAGTACTCGGGTACGTTTTAACATTTTCGACCAATCAGCAAACACTATTCTGACAACATAGCTGGGAAACCAATGAAAAGTGAGTTCAACGTTCTAGAACTTGACTTCGGGTTGACGCTCCCTATAAAAGAGCTGGGTACTGCTTCAAGGCGTTCAGTTGGCGCTGCCTCCAGATGAAGTAACACTGTACGGCTCTTGTTCCGTAGAACAAAATCAAAAGAATGAGAAAAACTACTTTTAAAGAAGACGAAAAAAACAATATTTAAAGAAGACGAAAAAAATATCGTATAAAAAATAAGCAAAAAAAAAATAATATCCGAAGAAGAAGGAAAAACATGCAAAGGAAAAAAACAAACAAAAATAAAAAATAATATCCAAAGAAGAAGAAGGAAAAACATGCAAAGGAAATAAAAAACTAACATTTAAAAATACAATATCCAAAGAAGAAGGAAAAAAACATCCAATGGGAGAAAAGAAGAACTGAAGGGCCAACGAGGTAGGAGGAAATACAAATTTCGTTTCAGCACCGTTGGAGTGGCAAGCCGTGAAAAGAATTTGGCCAGAAGACAAGGTAAGTGTTGTACCTGTTATTTTAAAACAGCGCTTTTCAAAATGCTGCTTTATAATCGTTTGAGATCGTCAGTCAGTGTGACAGGTGAAGGCTTTTTGAGTTTACCGACATAAAGTTTTATTTCTGTATTAGGGCATTGTCAGGAACAATGATGTGTTCATCGCTATGATGTGGTCAAAAAGCGATGCATTGAGTCTTAGAAACATTTGTGATTTTTCAAACGATGCTTTTCCTTTTATTTAATCAGTAAAATTTCCATCGGTTTTGTATAGTGCCCCTTGAAATATGTCTTCAGCTCATTTTCCGGGCATTTTACTAGAATGCATCCTGAGAAATACACAAGCTCTGTTGCATTTGCTTGGTGCCTCGATGTTTAGTGCCGAGTATAATTGTTGCAGTTGCCTTTTATATATTCCATGAGACTTGTTGGTGCTAAGAGAAGTGTGAGACTGTCAGGGTGAATTTATCGTACAATCGCACGCATAAATACCTGAGGGTTGCCAGTCCTTTTGCGTTGTACAGGAGGACTAAAGCTGACGAGTGTGTTTCTACACACTATCAAGGGCATTGTAATATAGTTTTCTCAGGTGGGAGAATGCTGCCGATCTCCTATTTGACAATACAGCCCTTGGTATACATTTGCTCCTCCTACATTAATTTATATGTAAAATTAATGTAATGTACATTGTTTGACGCAAAGCTTTTGTTATTTTGGTTATTATTTATTTAATTGTGCTTTTTGGTTCATAAAGAAAGTAAGACTCTCATTTAGATGTTAGTGCTAGAAGATATTTCTCTGTCCTCCACATATGCAGTTCTTTTGGGTATAAAGACTCCAGACTGTGCCAGTTTGGAAGTCCACATTTTAAATGGTGGACTTTTATAATAGCCCTGATTGGCAGATTGTCAGAATATTAATTAAAGATAAGCACAGCATAGAGGAGCTATATATAAGAACTGACATTCAAACTGGCATTCCGTATCTTGTTAAGTGTTTAAGTCTATTCCTCCAAAACAGTACAAAGGTGATTAGCAATAGAATGTAATCTGTTTTGACATTTAAACCATGAAATATCTGTTTGACTTTACTGCATTTGGACACAAGTGCCATTCACTAGCCAGCACAAAGTTGCCAAAAAGATTTGCCTGAATTGCTGTTCCATTTTAAAAGCTTTCCATTTTGAAAATGATGTTATAACTTTTTAAAAGTATTTTCACTAATGCTCTATGGTGGTATTAAAAGCATTCCAAATGAATCCAAACATTCCAGACATACTTTCCTATTCATTTTTGAGGTAAAAGTTAGTCAAAGTCATAATTGAAGTAAATTTTCTCCCAGCATGGTACTAAACCAGCCGATTCTACTAATTGTCTTGACTGAATCCACTTAACTGGCTTTTTGAGCTCTGTGTGGCATAATTAGAACTGGAAAGTATTCTGAATTTGGTTCTTGAGGAATGTATAGCTCTATATCATCTCCCAGTAACTGCTTTTAGAAGCACCTACAAATTGTTTGTAGAACTGTTGATCTGTTTTCTTGGGGTGTAACATTCTTTGCAACAGTAGTAATGAATTTTCCCTGAATTTCCTTTGTTATTTTGTTTGTGGGGCACATTGTCATTGTAGTATTTAAATATGGATGAGGGAATTTGTTTTGTTTTTCAGATCTTAGTAGTCTTGTCTTTCTGGTCTAAAAAGATTTTTTAGTGTTATGTTTCATGATTAATATAGAAAAAAGTAAAAAAAAATGAATGCAGATTAATCGTGCTGTATGATGCTCCTTGACTATTTGAACGCAACCGTTCCAACCGAGACTAATTTGAATACAGACCAAGTCCAAGTCTTATGCAAAAGTTTTGCCACCCTTTGACAAATAACTGATTTTACAATTGAAAAGATGTTAACACAGTCTCTCTAGGAAATGGAACAAAATACAGTATTTTCAGCAAACATTGATGCATAGTTGCATTTTATGCCATAAGTTGAACAAAAATAAAAACATTATTATAGCACTCTGCAAAAGTTTGGCCACCCTACATAATCAGTACATAGTAACACCTCCTCTGGTAGATATCACAGCTTACAAACGCTTCTTGTAGCCATTTATTTATTTTTTTTTGCAATGGAAATAAAAATAAAGCAGTCCTCCGCATAGGGGGGGTGGTGGAGGGAATATATGTTAAAAATATTTAAATACATCCCAAGCATACCGTCTGCCAGCCGTCTGCCAGCGGTGGGGTGACATGCCTTGCAGTGTTTCCCCTACCATTATATTACCCGCCCCCCCCCAGCGGCACCTCCCGCCCCCTCTTGAAGGTTAAGTTAATTTTATTTAATTCTCTATATCTATATATATAGATATTCTCTATATAGCGCCAAATCACAACACATTACCTTTTCTATAGAACAGGACTATACATTGTCCTTTTATTAAGCAAACTAAATAGCCTTATGTTATTTATGTTATTTACACAGCAGCTTGACGTTTTTGTCTCTACACGGTCGGGCGTTTACAGGCCTCCTCTGCTCTCTGTCATGCATGGCGGAGCTCCGCCCCTATGTGCGCACACACAGGTGAGCACACTCCCACCAGCGGACAGAGAGCGCGAGTCGGAAAATATGTCGCACCAAGCACCTGAAAAGCAGACAAAAATATCTGCTTTTTAAAATATTTTTATATTTTCTATTTATATTTTTTATATTGACTGCTGTAGTTAAAAGAAACACATGAACACCATGAATCCTGTAGGTGTCCGTCTGCCCCCCCGCCCCCGAGGGGAAACACTGCCTTGCCTGCTCACCCATGTTTAATGCACCTTAATTATCCATACTGACCATCTAGTCCTGATACACCGTATGTGTGTATGTGTGTGTGTGTGTGTGTGTGTATATGTATATACGTATGTATATATGTGAAAGTATAAGATGGTGAAAATCACAAGGTCACTGGTTCAAACCCAGCCTCAGCATATCGGTGGGCCTTTGTCCCCAGGCCCCTAACCCCCAGCTCCCTGGGCACCTCAACAGGTGGCTGCCCTTCACGGACAACTTACTCCACAAAACAGAGCACAATGAGGGAGGTGTAAAGGCAATTCACCCACGGGGATTAATAAAGTATTGATTATTATTATAATAATATATAAGCACATACACACGCTTTGTATATAATGAGATGTATATTATCAGGACTTGGTCTGTATTCAGATTGGTCTTTGTTTGAATGGTTGCATTCATATTATACACACAATATACCTTTATTCATAATATTAATAATATAATGTTAAAATGACATTTGGACTAGACATATATATGCTTTACATAGTATACAGTATATACAGTAACCCCACCCCCACATTTCCGCAGGTGATACATTCCAAAACCGACCACAGATAATAGCGAACCATCTACAGACCCCATATAGAACGTGAATTGATAAATAACCAAGCGTAAGACATTGCTGACAATAAATACAGTAATAAGTAGATTTTACATTACTTTACAGCACTGTAGCCTTAAATTTTCACCATCTTATCCGTTTCACATTGTTCTACTTAGATGGATTAGATGCTCAAAAATAATATATAGCTAATTATAAATAAGGAGAATCATGCATAACATAGCTAGACACCCATTAGCAATTATTTGGGCAGTAGTGATGAGCGGGTCGACCTGACCTATGCTAATGTTTCGCTAATCAAGCCTCACATCTCCAGGATTTGCACCATTTTATAATCCCACATTGTTCTACTTTAGATTAATTTCTGCTCTCACAAATGTGACTCATGTACCTCTGACTGAAGAGAGAGTTTGCCATAATTGGTTCCATAAAACTAAATGATCTCTTTCAGACCGAAAAGACAAGAGACTAGTAAGATTTGAAAAACAAAACAAATTCCCTCATCCATATTTAAATACTACAATGACATGTAGAAAGACTGTACCTCACAAATTTGTGTAAATTTGTATTATGTGGTGGATGATGTTGCTATTTATTGTTATTGTTGTTATCACAGCTGCAGCTGTACTTATCATTTTTGTTATTGCTATTACTTTTGTTATTGGCTCTAGTTGTTTTTCTTTTTATTTATTTTTATTATTTTTATTTTCTTTTTGTTTTTCTTAATTTTTTGTTTTTTTTTTCGCAATGGACATGAAAAAAAAGCAGTCCTCCGCGGAGGAGGGGTGGTGGAGGGAATATACATGTAAAAAAAAAAAATTATTATACGGAGGTTGATGTTGCTATTTATTGTTATTGTTGTTATCATAACTGCAGCTGTACTTATCATTTTTGATAAAAAAATGAAAAAAACATTTTTGATTTGAAAAAAAAAACAGTCCTCCGCAGAGGAGGGGTGGTGGAGGGAATATACATGTAAAAAAAAATAATTATTATATGGAGGTTGATGTTGCTATTTATTGTTATTGTTGTTGTCATAACTGCAGCTGTACTCATCATTTTTGTTATTGCTATTACTATTGTTATTTGCTCTAGTTGTTTTTCTTTTTATTTATTTTTAGTATTTTTATTTTCTTTTTGTTTTTCTTTGTTTTTGTGTATTTTTTTCTTTATAATGGAAATTTAAAATAAAGTAGTCCTCCGCAGAGGAGGGGTGGTGGAGGGAATATGCATGTAAAAAAAAATAATTGTCACGCAACCGGCGTGACATATATCTCCCTGAGCCTGCGCAGTTTGTCGGGTGTTATGGGTGGTCCCGAAGGGGTCTGACCCCTTCTGCTGGTGGTGGGCTGGGTTGGTGCGTGAGTTGTGTCACTGTGGGTCAGGGTCCTGACGGGTATTCCGGGTACTTTGGGACACTACGTGCGTCGAAGACGGCTTTGTGGTTTGGTCTTGTGCTGGGTGGGGGTGCCTACCTTCTTCTGTGGCCCTGGGTTCGGCTTCCTGGAAAGTGGGGTGGGCCCTTTCCACGGCCCCCCTCTACTTCCCGCTCCCCCTCAGCACTACTGGTGGTCGCATGCCGGGGGGTCAGAATGGGGGGGGTGTCGCTGCTACTCCCCACATCAACTATTAGCACATCCATGGACAAATCGCTACACTCACACACACGCATAAATACATCCATATATAGGTATGCATCCACACTTACCTGTACACCCCACACATGTAGATACACATACACAACCAATAGCAGACACGTTGTTTTTCTTTGTTTATTTTTTGTGTTTTTTTTTCGCAATGGACATTTAAAATAAAGCAGTCCTCATTAAAGGAGGGGTGGTGGATGGAATATATATATACATATATATAAAATATTTGTCACACACCTGGGGTGACATGCCTTGCCTGCTCCCCCAATTTTAGTGCACCTTAGTTATCCAACCTGACCATCTAGTCTCGATACACCCATATATATATGTGTATATATATATATATATATAGATATTTCTTCTTTTTTTGTGTTTTTTTTCGCAATGGACAATAAAAATAACGCAGTTCTCCGTGAAGGCAGGATGGTGGATGGACTATATATATACATATATATAAAATAATTGTCACACACCTGGGGTGACATGCCTTGCCTGCTCCCCCAATTTTAGTGCACCTTAGTTATCCAACCTGACCATCTAGTCTCGATACACCCATATATATATGTGTATATATATATATATATATATATATATATATATATATATATATATTGTCACGGGGGATCGCGGGCAAAGCGGCGATCGTGAGGGCAAGCGGGGAATCAGGAAGCTGGCAGGCAGGATTCGGGACGAACGGGGTTTATTATCAGGAAATCCGGGGCAGGGAACACAGGACGGCAACAGACATCAATGACGGACAAAGGACTCGGGTAAGACACAGACTGAAATACACAGGACTGATTGAAAATAAGCAGACACAGCTGGGTACAATCCGGGAAACACGTGGGTAAGCAGGGGGCGTGGCACACAGGAGGAGCCGACGAGCAGGGCGTGACAGAACCCCCCCCAAAGGCGCGCTTCACCGGGCGCGCCAGGGAGGAGGCGACAGACGGGACACGGGAACCGGGACCTGGAGCAAAAAAAAAAACAGAACCATCAACGAGAGACGGGAAACAGGACCGAGGCACAAAACAGGGCAAGCGACAGGATGTGAGACAGGAGCTGACACAGGACAGGGAAGGCAGAAAGACAAACCAGGAAAGGGGACACAGCGGGAACAGGAGGAACAAAAGGACCAGGAGTGAACGAAGGGAACAGAGGAGGACGAGGAGCAGAGACGGGAGGAACAAAGCGAGGGGGAGCAGAGACAGGTGGGACAAAGAAAGGGGAAGCAAACGAAGGAGGGACCAGGGCAGGAGAGAAGGGAGTGAAGGCTGGGGAACAAAGGGGAGCCCGAGGGAGACCCAGCGGGCGACGGGTGGCAGCCGGAGGGGCCGCAGACAGCCGGGAGGCCGGAGCCGGAGGGGACCAAGAAGGGGCTGAGGAGACTGGGCGAGGGACCCGCGGAGGGGCCAGGGAGGGAGCAGGAGGGAGCACCGGGGAAGGGGACGAGGGAGCTGGAAGGGGCCAGGGCGAAGGCAAGGCGAGGGGGGGAGCCGCCGTAGGGCAGGGCGAGCCAGGGGGCAGGGCGGGCGGGACCCCAGCCCTGCGTCTGTGCCCCCTCCCCTTGCGGACAATAAAAATAACGCAGCTCTCCGTGAAGGAGGGCTGGTGGAGGGAATATATATAGATATATATAAAATAATTGTCACACACCTGGGGTGACATGCCTTGCCTGCTTGTGGGATGAGGAAGATTCAGGGACTGGAAATGGGATTGAAACTGAAGATGTTCTCATTCCTTTTTGTATTGTTTACAAATTGTCCTTCCCCCAGATATGAGGAGTTTGCTGCTATATTGTGCACTAATTGAGATTCTGATGCTGGTATTTTTATTGTTTATAAGTTTGTTATTGTTTTCAAGTTCTTTTGTGCTTTTGCATTTTTCCTTCTGTTTTAGTAATTGCTGTTTGATGTCTGTGAAGGATGGGTGGGGTGAGAAAACTCAGGGACTGGAAGCGGGATTAAAACTGAAGTTTACATGCTCATTCCTTTTTGTTTTGTTTACAAATTCTCCTACCGTCTGATATGAGGAGTTTGCTGCTATATTGTGTACTAATAGAGATTCTGATGCTGCTATTTTTATTGTTTATAAATGTGTTATTGTTTCCAAGTTGAGTATTCAATAAATGCTAAATTGAGATCTTTTGTGTATCGTTTGTTATTATTAGTGTGATATTCTATCATCCAAACAAAGGGAAAAACGTCCAATTATCGGCCAAAAAAAATCAGCAGCATATATCGGCCATCACCTTACCCTGACTCCTAAATATCGGCATCGGCTATTGAAAACCCCATATCGGTCGACCTCTAGTCACAGTACATTCTGTCCAATTCATCCATCGAGTTAAGTCACACACCCACTTGAGGGGGCACTCCGGCAGACGTGAGGATGGGGATGTTCTTTCCCCTATAACATCCACTGCAGAAGTACATCTCGCTCCTGTTCACAGGGCTTACTTCAATGATGAAGCAGGGCTGGTTGGCTGGACAAGTGAAGTTGTCCTGCTGCTGGGTCTCGGTGCTGTTTTTCCACCTAAGCTTGAAGGTGGAATTTTGTTCCAACTCGCTCCCTGGGACTGCAGCATAGCCAAACATCGCGAGCAGCGTCGGCCACACCCACCACCAGAACCATCACACTGTCCTGTACACATAAAGAAGAACTAAAACCTGTTTTAAACCTGAGTGTTTTGGACTTTTCTAAAGAGGTTGTGACAATCTATGCGTTTTCAGATAATTCCATTATATTGAGCTAATTGGCTTACAGTGATGCTGTATATTTCTTGTGCTTTAATTTGTACTGATTTTAACTATTTTACATTTAGTTTGTACGCAACAGAACTGAAATTAATAGTAGTAATGTTTGGCAGCATAGGTGATTCGTTAAAATTATACCGAAGAATGGAAAATGTGATATTTAGAATATTTTTTGCAATTTAGTATCTAATTTAAGCACTTACCCAATGCCTCAATTTGTTTTAGGTCAATAATGTCCGAGCCAAAAGAATGAATGTATGAATTTAATACAATTCACCCACTCCCACCCACACACAAATCTGAAATTCAATTTATTAAGACATTTCTTAAACATTAGTGCATTAACAAAAAAGGAAAATCTTAAGAGATTCAGTAGGATTTTCTATGTTAGACTTAAGTTAATAGTTCAATAGTGTTTACATATTTCAGTATAGCAGTTTGACTTTAATGTTGAAACAGATGCTAAAACATGGAATAATTTCATAACTAGAGAAACATGTTATTCACAAACACTAGCAAAGGTAGCTTATAGTTAAGCTTACTTAAGTGAGCAAGTCAGGCTACAGTGTGTAAGAATAGTCGTAAACGATAATTTGTCTCAGTCTTGCATGACAGAAAAAGTAAACAGAAAATATAAAACGGCTGAAACAGCGTCATTAACGTCAGCTACAGTAGAGGCGCAGAAAAGGTGTCATGATGAAGTATTCCCAAACTTTGGAAGACCGCATGCGAGCCTTTTTTGCTGCGTGTTTCTTCAGGCTCCAGAGCTCCGCTGGTTGACGCAGCCATGTTGGCTCGTGTGCGGGGGGGCGGGTGGCAAATTTCTTTTTTACAGGGTGGTAGGTGATGTCTCATTAATATTTCTGAGAGAAGTGCTACATGATTGACCAGTGCATGCCTTACAAAATGGTGCGGCACTGCATCCAAGCCTGCAACAGTCAGAGTCGCAAATACAGTGGAAACCATTTGTAGTAATTACGTCTGTCTGGCTGATTTCCAACTAATTGATATTTGTATATTTATTACATGAATATAAAGTAATAGAACAGGTATTTAATGGTTTTCCATTTGAGGAATTTGCAAGAAACTGCAGTGCATGATGGGTAGGATCTAAAGGCTGCCTAACGTCCTCATCTGTATGACGACATACATCAAGACTAGGAAGGTGCATAATGTTCATGCCTGGTTGCGTTTGTTGGTCCAGAAAGTAATTCAATTTCGCCATGTAGGCTACGTTCTTAAAAACTGCTTGGATATAACCCGATTATATGCTGTGGGCCTTTTAATTTCTTTGTTTACCAGGTAGGCTACCTTCTTTAAACTGCATTTTGTTAGACTACATATTTAGGGAGGACTTTATAAATTTATTGTAGTCTTTATAAATATGTATATAGTTTAGCCTAACCCAGCCACTTAAGGGAGCAAGCCAGCTCAAGTAGGTGTCGGTCCCAAGCCCGGATTAATGGGGAGGGTTGGCGTCAAGAAATAAAGAGACTGTATCTTCACTGCATGACTGATGTCAAAATGTGGGAAATGTGTGGTTGTATAAATAAATGCATTAAAGTAGGTTAATGATTCTGTGCTGTCTAAATTGTATAGAAAAGTTCTTCATATAGCCAAACAAATCTCCGTAGAAAACGCAATTTAGCCACTAAAACTTTACAGTTATTGTGAGGGACAGTCGAATTCTCTCGTTAAGTGTTTTGTGATCCTGCACCTACACTTTGCCGACCCCAGGAGGATGGGCTCCCCCTTCGAGTTTGGTCCCTCCCAAGGTTTCTTCCTTCTTGGGAGTTTTTCCTTGCTTTCGTCACCTATGGCTTATTCACTGGGGGCTTTGGGTGGGGATGCTATAAAGCAAAGCATTTTCCCTCCCAGTTTCCTCCTCTGGTCCACGTTGCAGGACCATCAGCCATCAGAAACAGCCCAGACAGTCTCCTTCAGCTTCTTTAGTGTCCTTGGAAGCCAAGGCAGTTTTAGATCCGAGGAGAGGTTTATCAGAAGGACACATATTACGTCGTTTGTCCTGAAATGTAACATGGGGGTGAAGAGTTAAGCGGTTTAGTCAGATTGGAGTCGTTTATTCAGCAGTGGCAGCGTCAGTGACTTAATGCTACAGGTGCTATAGGGGAGTGAGATTATTTAGAGCGGGTGCTTTAGCTTTTCAGCTTATGTAGATGGTGTATAGAAGCACACAGCACGATAAGCTACAGCATGTAGGAGGATAAAATATGAAATTCTAATGTCTAGCTCACAGAGCCTCTATGTGTACTTTGAACAAAAAATACACTACAAGTATGGAATAAAAACCGCAAAAATGTCTTACACAATATATAGATTTTACAAATAGTAAAAAAAAATGAAGCCAATCTTTTGGGGGTGCTGTGGGGGTACTATGGTCATCGCTGGAGGAGCTAGAGCCCCCCCCCCCAAGCTTTTCCCAGTGCTGCCACTGTTGTTCAGATTAAAAGTAACTTTGTCATTAATAAACAGTACTCTGATCAAATTTTTGCATGTACCAACACAATCAAAGTTTAACCACATGTTTAGACACAATTCACACACCTGTTACATTTCCATAATACTAAGACTCTCTACACTTACTTCATCCACTTTCTTGTTTGGTACACAGTCAATTGATGGATCTGTAAGATCATTACCAGACCGTCTGCTGCAAACTCTACAGTTAATGAATGGCTGCAAAAACACACAGACACACAAAAACAGTATTTAAAGAGTGGTGGGCAATAAATACAGTGAGAGAAGGTGTAGTAAAGATATATCTTATGATTTAAGGCAGAGCTGCTGGACTGCAGGGTTTAATGACACAGATCAATTTTAAGGGAAAGAGCTTCCAAAGCAGGGTCACCATAAGGCTATATCATACAAAGCAAGTACATCTAAAAGTATTAACAACAAATCCCGTTTAACTGAACACTGCTCTGTATTAAAATACTGTCCTCCGATCAAGCTAAGTGGTCCTGTAGTTCACTATTTAAAGAGGTAAATTTAAAGAGTAATTCACACTGCACATCTACCCTGCTCTGACCAGGTTTAATTGCTCACTTTCTAATTAACACAAGAGTTAAGTCCTGCCCTTTCACCACAAAACACCATGCCGCCATTTAAGGCTGATTTCAACAATGAGAGTTAGTTAACCCGGATCGACTGAGGTAACTCTGGGTATGTAAAACCCGCTTTGTAGTACAGCCCACAGCTCTTTAAATAAGGCCAGCTAGGGTTCATAGCTCGAGGCAAAATCTACAGGTCGCCCCTCAGATGATTAGCATTTGTTTCTGTCTGGTAATCCAGCTTTTAAGCCTGTAAGCCTACTGAAATTTGAGAATAATGTGAAGGAACTGGCTGTTTGAGGCCACCTATCTATTTGTTACTTTATTGTTGGCTAACTTTCCCTCGCAGGGCATCAAAAAAGTTAACACAAACCTAAATTAATTTGCTAACTGATATGTCCAATGCTCACAGTCACAGTGACTCATTACTTACCCTGTTGGTCATAAACACGCAGTCATCCCGATGGTCTGTTGCAGTTGACTTTGGACATTTTGTTGCTCTCAAGAGAATCTCAATGTCAATGTCTCATCTAAATCACATAAACATGTTATATACAAAATTGCCTACAACTGTTTTAAAGGCAATATAACAAACAACAATCACCCAAAAAATGGCAAACTGTCACAGACTTGAATGTAGCAGATTCAGAGGGAAACTGTGAGAAGGTAAAATTGACCAGGGCTGAGATATAAAACCATCGCTTTCATTGTGAAGAGACATTAAGCATCATATGCATTGAAATTAAAACATCAAAATCAATGTGATACTCATTAGTTCAGCTTGCAGATGATGAAAGTTTCACACTTTTGTAAACACTTTCTCAGTAGTTATCTTTGGACGGCCCTGGATGTTATAGAAATTCATGTGCTGACGGGTTCCTTGATGAGCATTTTCGACTGCGAGTTTAATGGCCGTCTTGTAGAGTGCAGGGAGACTGTGGTAATCTTGCTGTGCCTCTGTGGAGATATGTGCACAGCGTGTAGTTAGAGTATGGAATAGTCTTCCTGTTAGTGTAGCACAAGCTAAAACCCTGGGTTCCTTAAAATCAGAGCTAGATAAGATTTTAACAACTCTGAGCTATTAGCTAAGTTCTCCCCAAAGGAGCTTGATGGGCCGAATGGCCTCCTCTCATTTGTAAATCTCTTTGGTTCTTATGAGTCAGCTTACAGAGATGAGGTCCAGAAAGTGGCAGGTTGGAGTTCAGCAAACAATCTGGCACTAAACAGCACAAAGACAAAGGAAGCCATCATTGACTTCAGGAAGGATGGAGGCGAGGTGACACTGGCCTGCCTAGATGGATGGATGGATGGATGGATGGATGTTTTTATTGGCATTGTAAGTAAAACGAGATTTAGTTTGGAACGCGCCAGCAGCTGCACAGTATATTTACAATTACATAGATTGTGAGGCATGAATCAGAATCAGAGAATAAAGTATGTACAGAGATCGGGTGAAGACGGGTATTATTTTAAAGCAGAGAAATCAGGAACCTCGCGCACATGTAACCCCTCATAGGTCTGCGTTGTGGTTTTTTCACTCAAAGAACGAGGGGACGTGGGACCATGCAACCATTTTATTCTCCTGGCACAAAACAGCAGAAAGCTGGGATTCCGCGGGGCAGCACAGCTCGAGATCCATCAGCAATGCGCTGGTTTAATCTCCGGAACTGAGAGAGAGCCGAGCAGTTCTACCTGATACCACTAGAGGTCAGTGTATACGAAAAGCTTAGGCTCACACAGGAGTGCAAGTGGAAATAACAAAATGTCCACTGTTACACACACACACACAAAGGACACACGTCAATGACCGGACTAGGGAAACACATTCTAACGCGGACTTAAATTCACCAGACTAATTAACAATGAGAAACAGTCGGTAACACTGGGATTCCACACGAGGTAGATGAGGGGGAGTGGCACATGGGAGGATCGGACGACCGGGGCATGACAAATATAAACAAAATAAGGGACTGGTAAGTTTGTAAGTAAATTCAGTTTTCAGTGGTCTAAATGCACATAAATATGGGTATCGCACATGTGGTGTATTGCATCAAAATGTTCTTGTGCTTTCTTCAGGCTCCGCAGGAAGTGGAGCCTCTGAAGTCCTTTTTTGGCCATGACTGAAGTGTTTGTGGTCCATGACAGGTCACAGCTGATCTGAACCGTGAGGAATCAATCAATGATCAGAACCACCTCCACCTTCTCACCACCGACGCTGATTGGATGGTGGTCCCCGTGCTTCAGTCTCCTGAAGTCCGGGATCAGTACTTTTGTCTTTTTTGAGTTCAGGGGCGAGGTTGTTGTCCTGGCTGCAGCGCTCCAGGTTCTCGACCTCTTCCCAGTAGGCTGACTGGTTGTTGTTCGAGATCAGACCTATCACAGGTGTATTGTCTGCAAACTTAATTATGAGGTTAGAATCATGGGTGGGTTCGCAGTCGTGTGTGAAGAGGGAGTAGAGGAGGGGGCTGAGCACACAGCCCTGAGGTGCTCCTCTGTTGAGAGTGATGGAGGCGGAGGTGTGGTTACCCATGCGCACTGTCTGTGGGCTGTTGGTCAGAAAGTCCAAGACCCAGTTGCACGGGTATGTGTTCAGTCCAAGGTTGTGCAGTTTATGGCCAGCTTGATGGGGGGAGATGGTGTTAAAGGCAGAGCTGTAGTCGATAAACAGCATCCGTACGTAGCTGTCCCGCTGCTCCAGGTGTGATAGGGCAGTGTGGAGGGCCAAAGTAGTGGCATCCTCAGCTGACCTGTTTGACCTGTAGGCAAACTGCTGTTGGTCCAGGGTGGAAGGGATGTTGTTCTTGATGTGTGCTAAGACCAGCTTCTCAAACCACTTCATAACAATGGGGGTCAGGGCCACTGGAAGATAGTCATTCAGGAGCGCTTTGCCTCTCTGATGCCTCTCCTCAGGTTGGACCTGACTGTTCAGTAGACTTCTCGGCCGCCAGTGCAGAAAGCCTCATCACGTGACTTCAGGAGCTGTTGAACTTCCCTGTTCATCCATGCGGTTTGCGGTTGGGGAAAGTGCGTATGACCTTGAAAGTGGTAACAGTGTCCATGTAGAGGTTTATGTAGGAAACAACAGAGGATCCGTGTAGGATCACACATGCACAGATCACAAAGCTTAAATTCCAGGTGGCCTGAGACAAGGCCTACCCTGGTACGAGAGGCACACATCGGCCTAGGCCTCAAAGGGGGGTTCGTGACCCCACACACACGGACACACTTAAACACACACAGATAACAAGGGAGGCCAGCACTCCAACTTTTATTGCTCAAAGTTTTAACACCTACAGACAGCAGAGTGGACCTCAAGGACAGGGGTCCCTCGACTTGGCACAAAACCCCCTCCCCAGACATCCTGCCTTACATACCACTCACCCAACACCCTAAAGAAAGGTTCTTTTAAGTTTGGCTGTTGTATAGCTGTATATTTATTTACCCATGACTACTAGTCTCAATATACAGATAGGTTATGTTTGTAATGTGTCCTAACTTTCAAAGATTCTTTTTCTTTGACTGACAAACCTACACTATAAAACCTGGCACCTCAGAACAAAGCCAGGAGAGGAGAAACGGAAGGGAAGAGAAAACAAAAGACCATCAG
Source organism: Brienomyrus brachyistius (assembly GCF_023856365.1). Lineage (NCBI taxonomy): Eukaryota > Metazoa > Chordata > Actinopteri > Osteoglossiformes > Mormyridae > Brienomyrus > Brienomyrus brachyistius. The sequence continues at coordinate 132,250 of NW_026042485.1, read as the reverse complement.
CCCGAAGAGAGGCAGAGAACATCAGCCCAAGAGAAGAGAAGCCCACAAGAAGCCCTCCTGAAGCCTATCAGTGAAGACCCAGCTGGACAGAGAACTGCAACCAAGCCCAAGCTTTGCCAGGAGAGAGAATCAGAGGGGCTCCACTCCAACAACCGCTGCAAACACCGCGCCTCCCTGAGTGCCATCACCCATCAGCTCATCAGCCTCCGCAACCAACTGCCAAGACCCCCCCCACTCTGCAACCAAGTAAAACAACTTCCTTTCATTTCTAACAACCTAAACTTCTATTCACCTGTTATATTACTTTAGGACAGTATTTCCACAAATTGCTTGCTTTGCAGAACAGTATTTTCCCTTTTAAGGTTACTCATTTTAAATCTGGTCATTGCATTTTCATGATTACATTGTTTGTGTCCACTCCGTTATTTCGTGTTTATTGTTTGTTAGGTGTAATGTCTGTCTTATGTTAGTTATAGGAATAAATGCATGTCTTTTATACAACTTCAGCCTCCGTTCATTGAGTGCTCACAATAGTCCCTGCCTGTGCGATCTACGCTCTGAAACCTCAAACTCGCCTGAAATATCGCGAGACTCTCTCTCATCGGCCGTGAGGGGAGCTTCGCTACCGATCGTTTACATTATCTGGTGACGGAGCTCGCTGGACGAGCCTTCTATTCTACCCCAGGTTATTAAGCGATACTGGTTATTAATGAGTCCCATTTACGTCTCACATTAACAGACTCACGGGGATTCGCAATTGAGTTTGGAGGAGCCGACCATTCGGCATAACAATTGGTTAATAATGAGCATTAAGTAATAATTAATTAAAAGTGAATTAATTTCAAAACATATTGGTGGAAATATTAAAATTTACCTGAGCGAATAATTCCTACATGTGTACACAACTTCAGCCTCCGTTCATTGAGTGCTCACAATAGTCCCTGCCTGTGCGATCTACGCCCTGAAACCTCAAACTCGCCTGAAATATCGCGAGACTCTCTGTCGTCGGCCGTGAGGGGAGCTTCGCTACCGATCGTTTACATTACCTGGTAACGCAGCTCGTTGGACGAGCCTTCTATTCTAACCCAGGTTATTACGCGATACTGGTTATTAATGAGTCCCATTTACGTCTCACATTAACAGACTCACGGGGATTCACAATTGAGCTTGGAGGAGCCGACCATTCGGCATAACAATTGGTGATGGCATTTGCTTTGCAGAACAGTATTTTCCCTTCTAAGGTTACTCATTTTAAATCTGGTCATTGCATTTTCATGATTACATTGTTTGTGTCCACTCCATTATTTCATGTTTATTGTTTGTTAGGTGTAATGTCTGTCTTATGTTAGTTATAGGAATAAATGCTTGTCTTTTACACAACTTCAGCCTCCGTTCATTGAGTGCTCACAAGAATCCCTGCCTGTGCGATCTACGCCCTGAAACCTCAAACTCGCCTGAAATATCGCGAGATTCTCTCTCATCGGCCGTGAGGGGAGCTTCGCTACCGATCGTTTACATTACCTGGTGACGCAGCTCGCTGGACGAGCGTTCTATTCTACCCCAGGTTATTAAGCGATACTGGTTATTAATGAGTCCCATTTACGTCTCACATTAACAGACTCACGGGGATTCACAATTGAGCTTGGAGGAGCCGACCATTCGGCATAACAATTGGTTAATAATCACAAGGCACAAGGTTTAAACTTATTCTGAGCACACAATTTAAACTTTTTATGACCGGTCGTGCAGTGAAGAAGCGCTACTGTGAACTGGTTGCAAAAGTCGCAGTCATGGCAATCTGAAGGCATTTAAGCGGGATCATGCGGGCTTATAGTTATTTTTATTTCTATTATTAGTAGTTATATTATTTTGTTTTATTCTTGGTTATCTCATTGTAGTTCTTTCGTATTAAACTGCAGTAAACTTTAACCCTATGTCTGACGAGATTCTCAGATAGCGCTTTGTTTCCAGGTTCGATTCGGACGAGTTTCTCCGTTTCTATATATCCTGGGAGAGATCTCTCTATTAGCGAACGGGAATACTTGTTACGAGGTTGTAACCTGAATTATGTTGCGCTTGGACTCCCTGACATAAGACCGATAGCTTAGTTACCTGTCAGGATCATATTCATATGTGTGTGCCTGCTATAGACAAAGCAAGTTTAACACCACTTTGCGCTGTGAGCCAAGTGTGTCTGTCATTTAGAAATTGGGAATCTCCTGTGCTTGAGACCCGCCGTGGTTAAGCACCATTTGCGACGAGATATAGTGTAGTCTCTATTTAGATCCGTCGCCGTAACGCGAGCGCCGTCTTGCTTCAGTAATTGTTTTAAGGGGTTTTAAACTGCGCAAAGGCACAGAAGAAGGCCGCAAGCGGCATGCGCATGCATTAAATGTGTGTGTCACTCATCTAGCGTCGGCAACCGCCTAGCTATATCTTTGGTTGCCTCTAGTGGTCAGGCTTAGAACTACCACTCCATTTCGAAATTGCGCCTCTAGTGGTCAGGCATAGAACTACCACTCCATTTCGAAATTGCGCCTCTACTGGTCAGCCATAGAACTACCCATTTCGATATTGCGCCTCTAGTGGTCAGGAATAGAAGTACCCATTTCGATATTGCGCCTCCGGTGGTCAGGAATAGAACTACCACTCCATTTCGAAATTGCGCCTCTAGTGGTCAGGCATAGAACTACCACTCCATTTCGAAATTGCGCCTCTAGTGGTCAGGCTTAGAACTACCACTCCATTTCGAAATTGCGCCTCTAGTGGTCAGGCATAGAACTACCACTCCATTTCGAAATTGCGCCTCTAGTGGTCAGGCTTAGAACTACCACTCCATTTCGAAATTGCGCCTCTAGTGGTCAGGCATAGAACTACCACGCCATTTCGAAATTGCGCCTCTAGTGGTCAGGCATAGAACTACCATTCAATTTTGAAATTGCGTTTCTAGCGACAAGCCATAGCAGTGCCACTCCATTGAAATTGCACCTCTAGTGGTCAGCCATAGTAGGTTAACAACATCTGAGTTGGGTTTCTGGTGGTCAACTGCAGTGATACCAACACGCATATTTGGACACACAGGTTCTTGCCTGAAAGCAGGAATCAACTTCACGGACGAAATCAATTTGATCACAATACATTAACATCTAATTAGGTTATTGTTGCATAACTAATTGATGTTTACAATTGAATAAGAAACACAATTCATTTGGTTTGATTTCTGTTTTACCTTTTTGATTTATTTTAGGTTTTATTTCACCTTATGCTTTCATTCACTCCCTCTCCCCCAACAAGGGGACTTGCATAGAAGTTCAACCATTATTAACAACAGTAAACCAGTTACGTACACAATCCCATTAGGAAGTCGTTTGGGTGTGATCAGTTGAGCCCTTCGGGTGCTGGGTGCTTACCATTCGCTCTCTGTTGGTTGAGCTTGTCTGTGGCTCTGCTGTCACTGCTTGCAATCGTACAGTTTGTCAGAACCGAAGGGGAGTTCTCAGCAATTGGACGCCCAAAAGCGTGCCAGCCCGGCTACACCCACTGACTCATTAAGGGCAAGGCTGACAGGTACCTCAGGCGGTCATTACAACTTTTGAGCAGGACCTCGTCTAGGGTGAGTTCTGACAACGGCTCTAGCTTGGGCTCTCACTAGGGTGGGTGATACCTGAAGGCAATTTTGCCAGCCCGATAAGCTGAGCTCCACCTGGGTTGTCTCAGTTGTGCATACAGAACACGCCCTTCCAAGATGACATTGCTGGGGATCGGGGGAGTGAGAGCTGGACTCAGGCCTGCTTGGCTGGGATTGAGCTTGTGGGACGTGCCCTGTTCAGGAGGGACACCTGACAGCATTCAAACCTCTCCACCTGCATCACTAGCTTAACACCGCAACACCTCATATAGGGACAAGTAAAGCAGAACCTACTAGTGGTCCCCCTTCTGGTCAAAGAAGGGAAGAACGTCAGCCCAAGAGAAGAGAAGCCCACAAGAAGCCCGGCTACACCAGCTCCAACACCATCACACTGAGTCCAGGCGTCCCCCAGAGATGTGTGCTGAGCTTGCTGCTCTTTACGTTGCTGACCCATGACTCCACCTCCAGTTCCAGCACGAACCATATTATCAAGTTTGCAGATGGCACCACAGAAGTGCGTCTCATCAGTGACAACCATGACACATGTCATACAGAGAGGATGTGTGACAGCTAGCAGTCTGGTGCAAGGACAATAATGTCCATAATGTTGGCAAGACAAAAGAGCTGATTGTTGACTTCAGAAGGACCAAGGCTGACCACTCCCCACTCACCATCGAGGGCACCACAGCCACAGCACCAAGTTCCTTTGTGTTCACATCACAGAGGACCTCTTCTGGACCAGCAAGACCGCTTCCCCGACAAAAACATCCCGGAAATGCCTGCACTTTCTGCATCGACTGAAGAAAGTACACCTCCCCAAATCTGTCTTCGCCACCTTTTACAGCGTTCTGACCAGCTGTAGTACAGTCTGTTATGGAGACTGCCACGCCTCAGAGCACAGAGACCTTCAGAGGATTGTGCAGACAGTTGAGTGCATCATCGGTAGTTCTTCACCCAGCCTGCAGGACCTTGACACCTCCCGTTGCATCCAAATAGCCACCAGCATCGATGCTGAACCTCCACCATCGCTCCCACAGGCTACACTCCCCTTCTTCACCTAGAAGATTCTATAGCATCAGGAGCCGGTCTGCTAGACTGTGCAATATATTCTTCTCCAAAGCTGTCCGGCTCCTGAACACCACTAAAATGGATTTAAAATATCTGATGGCAAGTAAAAAATTCTGAATTGTTTTAATACTTTGTTGTTATGACTAAACAATCAATTACATAATACCTTTTTGCGGAATTTTTACAGCTTGTAAGTGTTGTTGCATAAGTGTTCAAGATGCAAATTGATCATTTATTCATAATTGATTTTATTTAAAATAATTCATTGAATGTAAGGATAAAATGTAAACACACTACCGTTCAAAAGTTTGGATCACTTAGAAATTTTCTTACTTTTGAAAAAAGGCAAGTTTTTTGTCCATGAAAATAACACCAAGTTGATCATCCACACATTTTGATAAATCCGCAGACTGAGTCATTTCCCAGTCCGTGTAATCAATACAGTTCCGTAACATGGAATCTGATTGGTCCGACCAACAGTGCACCGTCCTAAGGGTTGGAGTTTCCTGTTTCAGCTTCTGCCTGTAGGCAGGCTGGAGCAGAATGGAGCGATGATCTGATTGGCCGAATGAGGCGTGGGGGAGGGCTTTGTACACATTCTTGAAGGAAGTGTAACAGTGGTTGAGCAGCCTCTCTCCTTCTGTGTTGAACTGAATGTGTTGATGGAGTTCGTATCCCAGAGACTGTGAGCAAGGCCGGGAACAAGCCAGAGTTCTGGTGTTAGAGATGGATTTTTATTTAAATTAGAAATAGATTATTGTATACTACTACAAATAAGACAGATTAATAAATAGAGTTAATGTGCTTTCTGTCAGAAAGGGATGCTGGCTATGTGCTTCCTATACACAGGGCCAGAGTCTAAACAGTGTGCTATAGCCACTCTGTAGTCTCGCAGCACAGTGGATGACGGTCACACTACATGGGGGAGAGAGAGAGCATGCTGGGATATGATGTTTTATGGGGTCGTGTGTCTGCGTGCATGCGCTACATGAGTAGAGAGAGAGAGAGCATGCTGGGATATGTCTCTATGCGCATGCGCTACAGGCTACTCAAATGCATTATAGGTAAACATCTCATTTCTACTTCCTTCGACGTCAGGGTCGACTGAAAGGTAATTCCTCCTAAAAGTTTGCTGGTTAAATTCTTTCTTCAACCTTATATCGAAATAAAACTTACTGCTAAAATTTTTCTTCTTTAAACATGTTGGTCAAATATAACAAGTTTAAGTGCTTTCTTCTTTTAAAATACGGAAAGTGCCTACACCTAACAGCACGTGACTGCGGCTTGACACCTGATGGACTTTTTCACATTCGTCCTGCTATACGTTTTTTATTATATTTTTGTTTTAATATTTATTATTCCTTAAAACGTAATAAAAAATATCACTTAAATAAATACATGTAATGTATTTTTGTCCTCTTAAAGTTTAACGGCCCCCTGTCTGACGAACCTACATGTTCCCCTTAGCCTAACGACATATATGCCCCACGTGACAGTGAAGCACATCTAATACCATATACGGACATAACAGTGGACCAATCAGAAATCCATATATGGAGATTACCCCTGGGCCAATCAGAATACCATATATGGACATAAATCTGGACCAATTAGAATAAAGGACACAACCCCCCTGGTGCAGTGGTTAGCACTGTTGCCTCTCACCTCTGGGACCCGGGTTCGAGTCTCCGCCTGGGTCACATGTGTGTGGAGTTTGCATGTTCTCCCCATGTCGTCGTGGGGTTTTCTCCGGGTACTCCGGTTTCCCCCCACGGTCCAAAAACATGCTGAGGCTAATTGGAGTCACTAAATTGCCCATAGGTGTGCCTGAGTGAATGGTGTGTGAGTGTCCCCTGCGATGGGCTGGCCCCCCATCCTGGGTTGTTCCCTGCCTCGTGCCCATTGCTTCCGGGATAGGCTCCGGACCCCCCGCGACCCAATAGGATAAGCGGCTTGGAAAATGGATGGATGGATGGACACAACCCCCCCACCTATGACATCATAAACGGACCCCTACTAAGCTCCGCCCAAAGTGCCTCTAAATTTCTCTAATCACCACTTGTGAAAATGACGAAAGATTTTATTAATTTCTATAAAGTTCCACAAGGCTAGTTTTTAAAACCTTCCAACAATATCAACTATCTCTGTTGATCAAAGACAGTTACTGACAACATTGCACCATCATATCGAAGAGAAAGGTAATCTCTCTGGCGAACCCAATAAAACTTTGGAGAGCTGACTCTTGAATGATTCCTAACTGTTATCGATGGGCCTTAGGTACAAGCTCATAAGAATTCATGACATCAGCTTTAAGAGAATTTGCTTGACTGACAAAGCAGAGGAAGCTTCTTTTCTGCAGAAGATAAGTCCATAAATGTCATGGCATAGAGACGCTGCCATATCCCTGCTTATCTCTTCCCCTTCATCGCCCTAACAAGCCATACCAGTTACAGTACTTCTTTATCCCTCATCTTGCCTCGTGTTCCTAAACCTCGTGTGGAAATCACTCCCAGCCACCTCTTGTTAGCCCCCTTGTTAGTTACGTATACATCCATCCATCCATCCATCCATCCATTTTCCAAACCGCTTATCCTACTGGGTCGCAGGGGGTCCGGAGCCTATCCCGGAAGCAATGGGCATGAGGCAGGGAACAACCCAGGATGGGGGGCCAGCCCATCGCAGGGCACACTCACACACCATTCGTGATTATATTATTGCACTATACTGTATAAATAAAAAGTAAACTGTTAATAAAAAGTTGTGGTAATAAAGTGCACAGAGAGTAAGAGAGAATAGGGTTTCACATAAACTTATATTCATTAGCATTTAGTATTCTGATGGCTTTGGGGGTAGAAGCTCTTATTAAATCTGGTTGTTCTGCAATGCATACTGCGGTAATGTTTACCAGAGGGCAGAAGTTCAAACATCTCATGTGCTGGGTGCGTGGGATCTTTTTTAAATATAATTATGCATATGTAGAACTAGGGATATGATCCTATTAAGTATGATAGTTCTGTCTCATTAATGCAGGATCGACATCCATAGTAACTGTGTTGATCTATCCATTTGTGTGCATGTGTGTGTGTGTGTGTGTGTGCGAGCGGGTATACCTATCCTACCCCATAACGTGATAAATACCTGTTTTTTTTTCCCTTATGGGGACCACGAAACTGAAAACCAGGAAAACTCTATTTTATAAAATTCTGTGACTGCTATGGAAAAACTAAAAATGCAAAACCTCTTGTATTTTGCTTGGTTACTTATGGTTATGGTTAGGGCAGGGTGGGGGTTAAGGTTGTCATAGTTAGCGTTAGCATTTTTCCCATAGAAGTGAATGAACGGGCCCCATAAGGATAGGTATACCCTATGTGTGTGTGTGTGTGTGTGTGTGTGTGTGTCCCATATTGCCTGGGCTTCAGGATACTTCATAACCCGGAACTTCATCAGAAGTAGTTAGAAAATGGATGGATGGATGGATGGACGGACAGATCAATAAAAGTACAGAACATCCATTTTGCAAAGAACCGTCAACACTAAATGTTTGCACTGGTCATGCTCCTGGAAATTAAACTTCTTTTCTGAAAAGCAGCATGTTCATGAATTAGCAGCTGTTATACCTTGGGGGAACAAATGCAGATGAAATGGTAAAACAAACTGCAGTGGCAAAACAGTTCTGGCTGCCCGCCAGCCCTTCTGCCTGCCCGCCCTCCTGCCCATTACGTCCTGCCTGTGCCACCCACCTGCCTGCCCTCCTGCCTGTGACGTCTTTCCTGTGTGCCCTGCTGCCAGTTATTCTATATTTACATCCGGATTTAACTAATTGAACCATATAGATCAGGACTTTGTTAACCTGACTTCTGCCCTGTGGAGGATGGGCTCCACCTTTCACTCTGGTTCCTCCAAAGGTTTCTTACTATGACTGAGTTTATCCTTGCCAATGTGGCTTTCTAATTTTTCAGGCTAGATATTGCTCACAGGGACAATTGGGCAGGGACAAAGTAAAGTGCTTTGAGACAATGTAAGGCTGTGAAAATGCACTATACAAAATAAAGTGAATTGACTTGAGTAACGTGCCACAAAGCAACCCTTCTTTGCCACAGGAAATGTCTGGTGCAATTTCTTTTTAATTGTACATGTCAATTGCATAATACCCTAAACTAATTCATTATTATTTCTATTATTATCATCATCATCATCATCATCATCCTGATAAGTATTTCATTAGTATTCTATGATATTTTGATTTTTCAGGAATCAGTGTGTGTACTGTATACTTTTTAATTTATTTGCACTATGTATAGTGTCTCTGCACCTGTACATACTTGCTGCATTATGCACAAGAACTTCCCTCAGGCATCAGTATAGTTAATCTAATGTAATATTTCTTGCTTGTTTATTAAGTGGTTTTAGGTATTTTGTGTGTTCCACTTAATTTAGTGTAATTAGTCCTAGTTGACTCAGGTTTAGTTTGATTTTTCCTTCTGTTTGTTCCTCTGCATCATGCTACTGTCATAAAAAGTCAATGTCTTACCTAACATAAGGGTTTTGTACATTGCGTTTTGGAGAGAAAGAAATCCTGACTTTTTTTGTTTAGCTTCATCCACTGATTCCATCACCTCTGACACATTCCCCCTGAATATTTGTTTGTTTGTTTATTTATGTATTTGCTTGGGGGGTGGAATTAACAAACAGAAATAACTGAATGAATCAGGGTAGTGAAAAACATTTATAAACTTATCATTTTGGTATTGGTACAATCCTGTTCTGGTTAGTTAGCAGAGGGAGTAAATCATCCGGAGTTTCATCTCTCAATCTCCTACTACACCCACTCAGCATCACAGTATGGACTCCCCAATGCAACTGATCTGCAAGTATTTGTACTCTGGGAGGAAATTGAAACCCCCATAGGAAAAACTCAAAGCCTACAGACATATGCACAAAACCAGGGGACATGCTCAGTTCTGCAGGCCTGGAAGTGTGAGAGAAGGCTATTGAGTTTCCCCTCTGCCCCTGGTAAAGATGAAACATGCACAAGTCTACTTTTTAACCAACTGCTAAGTCATTCAACACACATATACTTACATGAAAGTCTGACTGATACTGGAGCTTCCAGTGCCCGTAAACCAGGTGCTGGGGTACTCCATTTCCTTCTTGATAATTAGCGCCATTGAAAAAAAACGGTGCCTTTCGTAATATTAACTGACTCTCAGACAAATGTACTGCTTAAAGATCCTGTCACTATTCGCATTTTCCAGCAGGAGTCACAAATCTTCATTGCACTCAGTTTATTCTCAGATGAGCTCATGCATGTTTCTATGTGCATCTTTACACTTAAACAAATACAGCTGCCTAAACCCTGTTCTTATATTCCATATATATTTGTCATGACTGGCCTTTTTTCTCAAATGATGGATTTCTGAAACTAAAACTGACAGTAATCTAAAATATTTATATTACCACATCATCGATACATGTTCTGATATGACATAGCATTCCCCTGGACCATGGTGCGACTTAGACATGAGATATAACATGCCCTTCAGGGTAAAACACCACATAGGTGCAACACTTAATGTCAACGTTGTCAATGTCAATGTTGACTTAATGTCAACGTTAAATTCATGGATGCGCAAATTAAGTAATACAATTACAGTACAAAAACGAGCAGAGCTGTGTATGGCATGACTATCTCGCGGCGACAGAATATGCTTATCCTTCTAATTATTCAGAAGAAAATATATTTGCAAGCACAGCCGCTCACGGCTTCCGTACAAAAGCTGTCACTACCATACAGGAAGAATACACGGCCAATGTAGGATTTACACAAGTCTGCTTCTTTTGTTTTATTTAGTAACAACTTTCACAAAAATGAACAGCAATACTTCTAAAAGTGCAAATTTGTTGCCAAATTAAATAAACAAAGAAATTTATCATAAAAATAGTCAATATATATACAACTAACCATTTCCAATCAAAAAGTACGTACAAGTCTCCAGTACAAGATATACAATGGAACGCAGATAAAATGTTTAAATAGTAATTAACCAAACTATATAAAGAATACACGTTTTAATGCAGGTAGTTTGTATAAATTTTACTGTGTTCAGACTGAAAAATCAGCACCAGCCTTACACACATTGCAGTTCTGCTTTTTTCTTCTTTTAACATAATTACCCGTTTCACGTTCACGAGGCAGAAGATCCCTGCAAATGTGAAAATTCACAAGTAACAGGCACGATTAATCTCAACCCATAACAGTCTGCTAGCCTGAACAATAACAAACTCTATGTATTACCAATTATTACGCAGGTTGTCGTTTTATCAAACCATGACTGTTACTAATACGTGGGAGTGAAACGCGTGTCACGAGATCTCGCGATATTACAACATGACGAGATTTCTCGTTGGAGCGAAAAGCGGTTTCACGAAAGCGCTGCTGTAAACATGTGGGCGTCTAACTAAATTACTACAGTAGATGCCCCAGACACTTTTAAATGTTTTGTGTGGCAGCATTTTGGGTACCCGGCGGAAAATATAAATGGCGAAAGGGAGACAAACAAAACACGAACCATCTGTAAGGACTGTAGGAAGCTAATGCCGCACACAGCGGCTAATGCTACTACTAACCACTATGCAAAGCCAATTGCAGCACCATCATAGCTCTTTATTTAAATTCACTGCACCGGTGAAGAAAACATTTTTTTTTAAATGTTATGTTTGTTATTGGGTGCTTTCCACTTCATGCACCCACATACAGCGCTAGCGTAAAGCAATACATTCTGGTCCTGACGCAATGCATCATGGTTAGATTTTTATCGCCCGCTGCATTACGTCACCGTGTCACTTGGTACAAAAACCTCGCGAGGGCAAGACAGATCAGGCGGCATCACTTAGCTGGCTGCACAAACTGGATTCGCCTCCATTACGACACAACTTTGCCCTTATTGGCTTAAGATTTTAGTTACATACATGACGTTTGTATATCTGCTATTTCTCCCGAGAAACAGGTAACTGCTTTTCAGTTAATTTACCTGGTAAAACTAAGTTTAAATAAATGATATAAATACTGTAATAGTACTCGTGAGCTTTGTTTCTTTGTTGTTAGTTACTGTAATGTTGCGCTGCTTTATTTGTCTAATCGTCTTGTCTGAAGACATTCAAGTTAATCAAATAAGAATTGCACTGTACACTGTACATGACCATAAAAACTTTGAATCATTGAAATAAATGTTTTTGATCTTTTCCTTGGCAGTTATCCTTTTACACAGGGCCAGGGGAATGCTATGTCATATCAGAACATGTATCGATGATGTGGTAATATAAATATTTTAGATTACTGTCAGTTTTAGTTTCAGAAATCCATCATTTGAGAAAAAAGGCCAGTCATGACAAATATATATGGAATATAAGAACAGGGTTTAGGCAGCTGTATTTGTTTTTTTACGACTAACAGTATGGATCAGGAGTTGGTTATTCTTTTAAGAAGTAATGTGCATGCAGGTGATATTTGTATAGATTTATCCACACCCTTGTGGCAATGCTGCCATTGCAGTCAGATCTCGCAACCTAGGAGTATTGGTTGTGTTTATTTCTTGACCCCAACCCTCTCCATTAATCCGGACTTGGGACTGGCACCTACCTGAGCTGGCTTGCTCCCTTAAGTGGCTGGGTTAGGCTAAACTATATACTGTACATATTTACCAAGACTACAATAAAACATCTCGAAATGTGTAGTCTAACAAAACGCAGTTTAAAGAAGGTAGCCTACCTGGCGAAATTGCTAATTCAGGACGTTAGCCTTCAGCCTTTAGATCCTACCCATCATGCACTGCAGTTTTTTGCTAATTCCTCAAATGGAAAACCAACCATCCATCCATCCATCCATCCATTTTCCAAACTGCTTACCGTACTGGGTCATGGGGGGTTTGGAGCCTATCCCGGAAGCAATGGGCACGAGGCAGGGAACAACCCAGGATGGGGGACCAGCCCATCACAGGTGTGTGAGGCAACAGTGCTAACCACTGCACCACCATGCCGCCCCAACTTAAAATATAATACAGGGTAATTGGAGTTGCTAAATTGCCCATAGGAGTACATGCGTGAGTGAATGAATGGTGTGTGAGTGTGCCCTGTGATGGGCTGGTCCCCCATCCTGGGTTGTTCCCTGCCTCGTGCCCATTGCTTCCGGGATAGGCTCCAAACCCCCCATGACCCAGTACGGTAAGCAGTTTGGAAAATGGATGGATGGATGGATGGATGGATGGATGGTATACCTTCCAGCACTAATGCCGACTCATTTGAGACATCATCTGAGTATGTGTACGACCCAGCAAGGCAAAAACAGCCTCTGCAAGTTAGACTCCCTGTGGCTCTTTCGCTAGGATATTTCAGTCAAGTGTGTATTATTTTTAATCAAATATCAAAAATCTTTATTATCCAAGTGCTAAGTCCAAATATATGTAGAGTATATACAATCGCCACATTTTCAATAACCACTTCCGCTGGTCAGGGTTACCATGAACCTGGAATCTAAAGGATGTACATGGCAGGAATTACCTAGGACTGAATGCCAGTATGACACGGGATGCACACTATGAGACCATATGTTTTGGACTATATAAAAAAAACCCTCACAAATAATGCGAGAGCCTTACAGTTGGCACATGGGCAGGTACACAACCATTTCACTAGAATGCATTCAGGAAGACACTATTCTCCTGGCAAGCGCCAAAACCCGATTCGTCCCCCAGACAAATTCAACACTCCAAAGCACATGTTTCCACTGCTCCACTTCTCTTGGGCAGCTCTAGTAGGGCGGAAATTTGATGAACAGACCTGCTACAAAAGGGGCACCTTATTACAGTCCCACATTGAAAGTCTGAGCTTTTCAGAATAACTCTTTCTACCGGCAATGTTTGTCTATGCAGAGTGCTGTAAGACTGTATACTTATGTGTATGTTAGTAAAGGCTGTAGCTGACACAACGGACCCCACTAATTAGAAAGGGGTAATTGTACACATGTGGCGTCCAGTATGTTCTTCTATAACAGTTTCTTCAAAAAAAAACAAAAAAAAACTCACATTACAAAAATTGGCACTATCAAAACGAGGATTATGGAGAAAATGGGTACTATGATGGAGATTACATACACGTAGGCATGGTATTTAGTTTTTTCAGATCTGGTCACCTTCCAGAGTAATTGTAAACTAAAACCATCTTCACCCTATTTGATGCTTTATAAATGGACAATCAGTCGCGCAGTAAATGGGGGTATAGAGAGACGCAGAGCTTGTCTAACAAGAAACCCTGGGAAGCTAACATTAATGGGGTGGGTATGGATAGCAAAACCGTTGATACAGATTACAGATTTATATTTCACCTGAACCCTGACGGGCTCCGTGCCAATAGGGGTTGGGATTAGGGTTAGTTAACTTAAGTAGTAATATTGATGTGTATATTCTCCTATTCTCCAGTCAGTGAATCGTGAAACCTAATGTTAATATGTTTCTATACCTATGTGTTCTGCTTAAAAACCCATAAAGGCAAGCACAGTGTTTAGACATTCTGTTACTTAGACTAGTAAACACTAAGATCCTTCAGCTTTCAATGATCCTGACACAAGAGTCTAAACAACAAATGTGTGCCATGTCATTTGCCATCTTTACGTCTTGTATCCTTTATATGGTAATTGGGTTTTCAAGGTGGAATTGCAGGTCGATCATTTTAAGGATCTAGATGTAAACCCTGGTGTTGCATTAATATTTTTTTTGCGCAATTTGCTTCGCACACTTCCTCCAGCGGAGAAGCTTACACTACTACACCCCACCAAATGACTGGATGATGCCTTATTATTTAAGGTCTGGCTGTGAACCTCGATTACCGGTACACCATCTTCTGGGTCCTGCCGGGATCAATCAGGATGGTGGACCTTTGGAGGAATGGGTACAAAACCCAGGAAAGTTTGCAGGTGCTTCAAGAGTATGTGTAGGCTTAGTTGGAGGAAGAAGCCACATGACGAAATCGGAAACACAATGAGTTGGTTAATGATTAGGGGTTGGATGAAGGTCAGCTGGTGTGTTTGCGGAACCATGTTCGAGGTAAAATACAGGATCATTGGGATGCCTGTTTGTATATGGTAGTTCGGTGTCCCCAAGATCAGGGTGCAGTTTACTCTGCAACTCCAATGGAGGGGGACGGGGTTGTCTGTCAAGTTCACCGAACAGAGTTGCGTCCAGTACCACAGGGGGTTGTTAGGTCAGGGGAAGATGTTCTGGTAATTTCTCCTGAGTCTGGGTTGCCCACAGGGGCAACAGAAATGGAATCGGATGAGGACTCTGTGATTTTACGGGGACAGGGCTGGTGGGAGGGGCGCAATAGAGCATCCACAAGTAGGCCTCGTATAATGGAGGAGGTTATGTCCCCCCCGAGGTGTAGAGACCAGTTAGACGTTCGGTGAGGTCCACCACTGGTCATCATACCAACCCCTATAAGTCAGTGAATGATCGTTCGGTTGGGGAGGAAGACCAGTGGTTTGGGGATAGAATTCTTAGCTGTGATCGTTTGGGTCATCAATTTCATTTTGGGGGATGGATTGTAGCCAGGCAATTATAGGCAGGTATAGGAACTGCAGTTAGGACTGGAGGCATAGCTGGGGCGAGATGGCTGCGCATGTTCCGATGGTAGGGCATATTGGCAAAGGAGCAGGCACGGGAAAGACAGGCAGGGTCCTGATAGATTTGGTGGAGCATCGGCGGGCATATTGAATTTGCAGTGTAGCAGCCCTTCTGTTTGCTTGTTTCAGGGGTGAGCAATCTTATCCGCAAAGGGCCGGTGTGTATGCAGGTTTTCACTGCATCTCCCTAATTAGATTTCTAATTAGAGGACTGATTGGCTGAAGAGTCCTCATACCTGGTTTTGAAGATCTAACCTAAAGGTTACCTCAAAAACCTGTTTTTTTTTTGTTTGAATGGGGCAGTGAGTTATGGGGTAAACTACTGTTCTTTAGGAGTTTTCAAGGTGGAATTATGGGTGGATAATTTTAAGGATCTGGATGTAAACCTCCCTGGTGTTGCTTTAATATGTTTTATCTGAGGTTGTATCGTGTATTATCAAGCCAGCCGGCTTAGTGGCCTCGGGAGCAGGGTTTAGTGGGAGCGGCTGGCTAGTTTTATTTTCTTTTTTGTTTGTGTCTTTTTCTTTGATGTATGTATATTTTGGGTTCATTATTAGGCAGGCTGGGCCAGTTGGCACCCGTAGTCTGGGTGCTGGATTGCCCATAGGGGTCTTTTTTATTGCTGTGATTTGCTGTGTCATTCACTAGTGTGATTTGTGCTGGATGTGTTTTTAAGGTTGTGCTGTGGCGTGTACCTGAGCAAACTTTGGGCAACTTGTTCTCTTGTTGGCTTTATTGGGGTGCAGTATATAGGTTTATGCCGTTTGAACAAACCCATGATTTCTGTATATTGATTGTTTAATAAAGTTAAAATATTTTTTTTTTGTTTAACGTGTGATTTTGGGAGCTTCCCTTCACCCAAGCTCTGACAAAGGGTGGATTAGTCTAATTACGGCCTGCTACAATTAGCTGAATATAACGTATAAAAAAAAAAAAAAATCACCTTATGGGTGCTCCGTAGGGTAGCAAGATCTTGAGTTTTTTTTTACAGTACTCGGGTACGTTTTAACATTTTCGACCAATCAGCAAACATTATTCTGACAACATAGCTGGGAAACCAATGAAAAGTGAGTTCAACGTTCTAGAACTTGACTTCCGGTTGACGCTCCCTATAAAAGAGCTGGGTACTGCTTCAAGGCGTTCAGTTGGCGCTGCCTCCAGATGAAGTAACACTGTACGGCTCTTGTTCCGTAGAACAACATCAAAAGAATGAAAAAAACTACTTTTAAAGAAGACGAAAAAAACAATATTTAAAGAAGACGAAAAAAATATCGTATAAAAAATAAGCAAAAAAAATAATATCCGAAGAAGAAGGAAAAACATGCAAAGGAAATAAAAAACAAACATTTAAAAATACAATATCCAAAGAAGAAGGAAAAAAATATCCAATGGGAGAAAAGAAGAACTGAAGGGCCAACGAGGTAGGAGGAAATACAAATTTCGTTTCAGCACCGTTGGAGTGGCAAGACGTGGAAAGCATTTGGCCAGAAGACAAGGTAAGTGTTGTACCTGTTATTTTAAAACAGCGCTTTTCAAAATACTGCTTTATATTCGTTTGAGATCGTCAGTCAGTGTGACAGGTGAAGGCTTTTTGAGTTTACCAACATAAAGTTTTATTTCTGTATTAGGGCATTGTCAGGAACAATGATGTGTTCATCGCTATGATGTGGTCAAAAAGCGATGCATTGAGTCTTAGAAACATTTGTGATTTTTCAAACGATGCTTTTCCTTTTATTTAATCAGTAAAATTTCCATCGGTTTTGTATAGTGCCCCTTGAAATATGTCTTCAGCTCATTTTCCGGGCATTTTACTAGAATGCATCCTGAGAAATACACAAGCTCTGTTGCATTTGCTTGGTGCCTCGATGTTTAGTGCTGAGTATAATTGTTGCAGTTGCCTTTTATATATTCCGTGAGACCTGTTGGTGCTAATAGAAGTGTGAGACTGTCATGGTGAATTTATTATGCAATCGCACGCTTAAATACCTGAGGGTTGCCAGTCCTTTTGCGTTGTACAGGAGGACTAAAGCTGACGAGTGTGTTTCTACACACTATCAAGGGCATTGTAATATAGTTTTCTCAGGTGGGAGAATGCTGCCGATCTCCTATTTGACAATACAGCCCTTGGTATACATTTGCTCCTCCTACATTAATTTATATGTAAAATTAATGTAATGTACATTGTTTGACGCAAAGCTTTTGTTATTTTGGTTATTATTTATTTAATTGTGCTTTTTGGTTCATAAAGAAAGTAAGACTCTCATTTAGATGTTAGTGCTAGAAGATATTTCTCTGTCCTCCACATATGCAGTTCTTTTGGGTATAAAGACTCCAGACTGTGCCAGTTTGGAAGTCCACATTTTAAATGGTGGACTTTTATAATAGCCCTGATTGGCAGATTGTCAGAATATTAATTAAAGATAAGCACAGCATAGAGGAGCTATATATAAGAACTGACATTCAAACTGGCATTCCGTATCTTGTTAAGTGTTTAAGTCTATTCCTCCAAAACAGTACAAAGGTGATTAGCAATAGAATGTAATCTGTTTTGACATTTAAACCATGAAATATCTGTTTGACTTTACTGCATTTGGACACAAGTGCCATTCACTAGCCAGCACAAAGTTGCCAAAAAGATTTGCCTGAATTGCTGTTCCATTTTAAAAGTTTTATTTTTTTGAAAATGATGTTATAACCTTTTAAAAGTATTTTCACTAATGCTCTATGGTGGTATTAAAAGCATTCCAAATGAATCCAAACATTCCAGACATACTTTCCTATTCATTTTTGAGGTAAAAGTTAGTCAAAGTCATAATTGAAGTTAATTTTCTCCCAGCATGGTACTGAACCAACCGATTCTACTAATTGTCTTGACTGAATCCACTTAACTGGCTTTTTGAGCTCTGTGTGGCATAATTAGAACTGGAAAGTATTCTGAATTTGGTTCTTGAGGAATGTATATCATCTCCCAGTAACTGCTTTTAGAAGCACCTACAAATTGTTTGTAGAACTGTTGATCTGTTTTCTTGGGGTGTAACATTCTTTGCAACAGTAGTACTGAATTTTCCCTGAATTTTCTTTGTTATTTTGTTTGTGGGGCACATTGTCATTGTAGTATTTAAATATGGATGAGGGAATTTGTTTTGTTTTTCAGATCTTAGTAGTCTTGTCTTTCTGGTCTAAAAAGATTTTTTTAGTGTTATGTTTCATGATTAATATAGAAAAAAGTAAAAAAAAAATTAATGCAGATTAATTGTGCTGTATGATGCTCCTTGACAATTTGAACGCAACCGTTCAAACCGAGACTAATTTGAATACAGACCAAGTCCAAGTCTTATGCAAAAGTTTTGCCACCCTTTGACAAATAACTGATTTTACAATTGAAAAGATGTTAACACAGTCTCTCTAGGAAATGGAACAAAACACAGTATTTTCAGCAAACATTGATGCATAGCTGCATTTTATGCCATAAGTTGAACAAAAATAAAAACATTATTATAGCACTCTGCAAAAGTTTGGCCACCCTACATAATCAGTACTTAGTAACACCTCCTCTGGCAGATATCACAGCTTACAAACGCTTCTTGTAGCCATTTATTAATTTTTTTTGCAATGGAAATAAAAATAAAGCAGTCCTCCGCAGAGGGGGGGTGGTGGAGGGAATATATGTTAAAAATATTTAAATACACCCCAAGCATACCGTCTGCCAGCCGTCTGCCAGCGGTGGGGTGACATGCCTTGCAGTGTTTCCCCTACCATTATATTACCCGCCCCCCCCCAGCGGCACCTCCCGCCCCCTCTTGAAGGTTAAGTTAATTTTATTTAATTCTCTATATCTATATATATAGATATTCTCTATATAGCGCCAAATCACAACACATGACCTTTTCTATAGAACAGGACTATACATTGTCCTTTTATTAAGCAAACTAAATAGCCTTATGTTATTTATGTTATTTACACAGCAGCTTGACGTTTTTGTCTCTACACGGTCGGGCGTTTACAGGCCTCCTCTGCTCTCTGTCATGCATGGCGGAGCTCCGCCCCTATGTGCGCACACACAGGTGAGCACACTCCCACCAGCGGACAGAGAGTGCGAGTCGGAAAATATGTCGCACCAAGCACCTGAAAAGCAGACAAAAATATCTGCTTTTTAAAATATTTTTATATTTTCTATTTATATTTTTTATATTGACTGCTGTAGTTAAAAGAAACACATGAACACCATGAATCCTGTAGGTGTCCGTCTGCCCCCCCGCCCCCGAGGGGAAACACTGCCTTGCCTGCTCACCCATGTTTAATGCACCTTAATTATCCATACTGACCATCTAGTCCTGATACACCGTGTGTGTGTGTGTGTGTGTGTGTGTGTGTATATGTATGTATGTATGTATGTATATATGTGAAAGTATAAGATGGTGAAAATCACAAGGTCACTGGTTCAAACCCAGCCTCAGCATATCGGTGGGCCTTTGTCCCCAGGCCCCTAACCCCCAGCTCCCTGGGCACCTCAACAGGTGGCTGCCCTTCACGGACAACTTACTCCACAAAACAGAGCACAATGAGGGAGGTGTAAAGACAATTCACCCACGGGGATTAATAAAGTATTGATTATTATTATTATAATATATAAGCACATACACACGCTTTGTATATAATGAGATGTACAGTACAGGCCAAAAGTTTGGACACACCTTCTCATTCATTGTGTTTTCTTTATATTCATGACCATTTACATTGGTAGATTCTCACTGAAGGCATCAAAACTATGAATGAACACATGTGGAGTTATGTACTTAACAAAAAAAGGTGAAATAACTGAAAACATGTTTTACATTCTAGTTTCTTCAAAATAGCCACTCTTTGCTCTGATTACTGCTTTGCACACTCTTGGCATTCTCTCGATGAGCTTCAAGAGGTAGTCACCTGAAGTGGTTTTCCAACAGTCTTGAAGGAGTTCCCAGAGGTGTTTAGCACTTGTTGGCCCCTTTGCCTTCACTCTACGGTCCAGCTCACCCCAAACCATCTCGATTGGGTTCAGGTCCGGTGACTGTGGAGGCCAGGTCATCTGCCGCAGCACTCCATCACTCTCCTTCTTGGTCAAATAGCCCTTACACAGCCTGGAGGTGTGTTTGGGGTCATTGTCCTGTTGAAAAATAAATGATCGTCCAACTAAACGCAAACCTGATGGGATGGCATGTCGCTGCAGGATGCTGTGGTAGCCATGCTGGTTCAGTGTGCCTTCAATTTTGAATAAATCCCCAACAGTGTCACCAGCAAAACACCATCACACCTCCTCCTCCATGGTTCACAGTGGGAACCAGGCATGTGGAATCCATCCGTTCACCTTTTCTGCGTCTCACAAAGACACGGCGGCTGGAACCAAAGATCTCAAATTTGGACTCATCAGACCAAAGCACAGATTTCCACTGGTCCAATGTCCATTCCTTGTGTTTCTTGGCCCAAACAAATCTCTTCTGCTTGTTGCCTCTCCTTAGCAGTGGTTTCCTGGCAGCTATTTGACCATGAAGGCCTGATTCGCGCAGTCTCCTCTTAACAGTTGTTTTAGAGATGGGTCTGCTGCTAGAACTCTGTGTGGCATTTATCTGGTCTCTGATCTGAGCTGCTGATAACTTGCGATTTCTGAGGCTGGTGACTCGGATGAACTTGTCTTCAGAAGCAGAGGTTACTCTTGGTCTTCCTTTCCTGGGTCGGTCCTCATGTGTGCCAGTTTCGTTGTAGCGCTTGATGGTTTTTGCGACTCCACTTGGGGACACAATTAAAGTTTTTGCAATTTTCCGGACTGACTGACCTTCATTTCTTAAAGTAATGATAGCCACTCATTTTTCTTTAGTTAGCTGATTGGTTCTTGCCATAATATGAATTTTAACAGTTGTCCAATAGGGTTGTCGGCTGTGTAGTAACCTGACCTCTGCACAACACAACTGATGGTCCCAACCCCATTGATAAAGCAAGAAATTCCACTAATTAACCCTGATAAGGCACACCTGTGAAGTGAAAACCATTTCAGGTGACTACCTCTTGAAGCTCATCGAGAGAATGCCAAGAGTGTGCAAAGCAGTAATCAGAGCAAAGGGTGGCTATTTTGAAGAAACTAGAATATAAAACATGTTTTCAGTTATGTCACCTTTTTTTGTTAAGTACATAACTCCACACGTGTTCATTCATAGTTTTCATGCCTTCAGTGAGAATCTACCAATGTAAATGGTCATGAAAATAAAGAAAACACAATGAATGAGAAGGTGTGTCCAAACTTTTGGCCTGTACTGTATATTATCAGGACTTGGTCTGTATTCAGATTGGTCTTTGTTTGAATGGTTGCATTCATATTATACACACAATATACCTTTATTCATAATATTAATAATATAATGTTAAAATGACATTTGGACTAGACATATATATGCTTTACATAGTATACAGTATATACAGTAACCCCACCCCCACATTTCCGCAGGTGATACATTCCAAAACCGACCACAGATAATAGCGAACCATCTACAGACCCCATATAGAACGTGAATTGATAAATAACCAAGCGTAAGACATTGCTGACAATAAATACAGTAATAGTCAATAGTTTTATAATCCCAACAGTCAAGGCTTTTTTCAGCCACCACCACCAGGCCGGCTCTAGGCTTTTTTCAGCCACCACCACCAGGCCGGCTCTAGGCTTTTTTCAGCCACCACCACCAGGCCGGCTCTAGGCTTCTAGCCACTACCACCAGGCCGGTTTCAGGCTTTCCAGCCACTACCACCAGGCCGGTTTCAGGCTTTCCAGCCACTACCACCAGTCCGGTTCCAGGCTTCCAGCTTCTAGGGTTAGCAGAACATGGCTCCTCCAAAGTTGAGGAACACAGAGGAGGAATACGCAACCATCACTCAGGTAAATGAATTGTTACAACAGCAAAAAGATATGTTCATGGCTCTGTTACAGCAACAACAGGAAATGTTCAAGGACTTTGTTAAAATTATTATGGACTCAGTGAACACCAGAATGGATAATGTTTCCAAAGAATTACAAGAGCTAAAAGCAAGTTTACAATATACACAGAAGGACGTAGATGAACTTAAAGTCACTCAGGCTAAACAGTCTGAGCATGAAAAAATCACAGAAACTGATATAGTGAAAATCTGTGAGAGTTTGCAAGTCATGTGTGACAAACAAGAATATCTTGAAGGTCAATTAAGGAGAAATAATATTGTGATTGATGGAGTTCCTGAATCCACTGGGGAATCCTGGGTAGACTCTGAAGAAAAGGTGAAGGACATTTTTAGACAAAAACTACAATTACAAGGAGACATGGAGATGGAGGGTGCACACCGAATAGGAAAACCTGAAGCTGCTAGAAACAGACCCAGATCTATTATTGTTAAATTTCTGAACTTTAAGGACAAAGCTGCTGTTATGCAAAGAGCAAAGAACCTCAAGGGCACAAAAATTTTCATTAATGACGATTACACTGATGCTGTGCGGTTAAAAAGAAAGGAATTGATGCCAAAGTTAAAAGAAGCACGGGATAAAGGAGACATTGCCTACCTCAGACACGACAAACTCATCATCCATTCCCGCACTAGCACCCCTAAGTAATCTTTTCGCAACTCTGAAGGTATGACAGCACACAAAACTCATGTATTCATTACCAAGAAAAGGCTTAAGACTAGCACATATTAATATAAACAGTAGGGATGTAACGATATTAAAATGTCACGATACGATACAATTTCGATATTGATCTCACGATACGATATTTATTGCGATATTGTGGAGAGGTTCATGGTATTGTAAAATAGTTCCCAAAATTGTGTTAAGAATGAAAATAACCAACAAAAAAAAATTTAACTGCTTTTGCCAGTCACCAGGACATTTATTCGTATATTTAAGGATCATGACAACATATGCTGATCCCTTAATGCTTTTAAAATGCAAATTCAAGGAGCATTAATATACCCCGTATGATACAGTGATTCTTCAACAACTGATTCTTCTTCTCATGTGCAATGTTCTCTCAAACAACTGTAAACAACAAAGAAACAATTCCAAAGAAAGGAATTCCCAACAGGGAACTGCAAAGAAAGATCAAGTTAAGCCAGGTTTAATCTATCATATGTGCTAGGCAAATAAAAACAGCTTGTTGAAACAATCAAGTATCTATGAACATAACTTAAATAAAATAGTGAAAAAGCTTACTGAAAAACTGGTGTATCCTTTAACTTATGTTCAAGTTTTTCTTCAGAAAGATCAAAAGATCTACATTGCAAGGGAGAAGAAGAGACCTCTGAGCATTTACAATATCCCCTGCAGTTGAAAATACTCTCTCACTGGGCACTGAAGTAGCGGGTACACACAGGTAGGTCTTTGCTAGTGAGGACAGAATAGGATACTGCCCTGCATTGTCTCTCCACCACTTCAAGGGACAAGCAGACAGAGAAATCAGTGATTCTTTACAGTAAGAGTCCATTTCTGCCTGAATTCCACCTGTGACTTCTGAGTCATTACAGCCAAAGGAGCTACCAAGGAGGTCCTCAAGGGCATGCTTCTTTGGAGGTGGCACGAAGCTCTCATTGCTGTTGGCCGGATCTGGTGAATGTGAGCTCTGTGACAGCACATCTTGGTCCTGGTTCTTAAATGATAAAGATACATTTATATTAGCTTTATTTATTAATTTATATTAGCTTTATTTATTTATGTATTTATTCATTTTTTATTTCTTTAATTAAGGCACAGTGTTAAAAAATATTTACCTGTTGTTGCATCTGTGATGCTTTTAACTTTATTCTTTCAAAGACGTCTTCCCTCTCTTTGCTGCCTAGATGTTGCAAGGTCCGAAAGCGTGGATCCAAAGCACTGCTTTCCTGCAAGAACTTTTCATCCTCTCCTTGGTATCTGTCAGAGAGATCCTTCAGTATGGCTGCCTTCATCTGAGCAATAACATTTGAGTCATGTTTATCTGTGGCCATGCTTTCTTGAATCATTTGTTTTAGAGGTGAAATTAGAGAAATTGTTGGTTGCGACTCATCACAGAGCACAGTTGTGGCTTTTTTTATTGGTGAAAGGAGCTTCACTAGATCTTCAGCATTTGCAATGTCTGAAGTGTCCAAAGTGTCTATTTCACGTGACTTTTGTCTCAGTTCATCACTCAGAAGGGCTGCAGCAACAGCTTGTTGTTGTTCTAGGTAGCGCTCCACCATGTCAAGTGAGCTATTCCATCTTGTAACGACATCAATGATCAATTTGTGCGCAGGGAGATTTAGTAGTTTTTGTTTGGTGGTCAGAACAGCTGTGGCTGTAGAACTGCGATGAAAAAAACTTGCCACACGTCTAACTCTTCCGAGGAGGCGGCTCACAGCGTTTACCTTTAAACCTGCTTGGGAGGCCAGATTTAACGTGTGCGCGAAGCACCTTATGTGAGGAGACAGTTTGGCTTCATTTACTGCTACTCGCATATTGCTTGCGTTGTCAGTAACAGCAGCGATATTCGTGCTAATCTTGTCCAGCTCCCACTCGTTCACTGCAGATTTGAGCACTTCTGCTATGTTTGCACCAGTGTGTGATTCGCTTAGCAGTCTTGTTTGTAAAACGTAACTCTTCATCTCCCATTCACTCGATAACACATGTGCTGTAATAGTGATGTAACTCTGCGTTGCTCGCGAAGTCCATCCGTCAGTGGTAATAGCGACGCACTCAGACTGTTTAAGGTTCAGCATAACTTCTTCTTTTGTCTTACGGTAAAGAGCAGGAAACACACTTTGACTAAAATGAGCCCGCGATGGCATCTTGTACCTCGGCTCAAGGTTGGCCACTAACCTTTTAAATCCTTTACCATCTACTGCAGAAAAAGGACGTAAATCACAAGCTATGTATTCCGCGATGTACCTCGTGATTTCCTGAGCCCTTACGCTGTTGTGTGGCAAAACTGGTGAAAATGCCTCCTGTAACGTTTTTTGACCGGACGTGACCTTCTTTGTGAGCAAATCTGTAAACTTGTAGGGGTGATGGGTCGTCAGGTGACTCCGCATGTTGCTTGTGTTTCCCGTGTTATAACGCACTGTAGCGTGGCAGTGATTGCATATGGTCCATTGTTTGTCCGCCACCCTCTGTCCTTTAGCGTTTGTTGACATAGCGAAGCCGAAATGCTTCCATACTTCGGACTTGAATGCTGCAGGGGCTTGCACAATCTCAATTTCGGGGGCGTTTTCAGAAGTATGAACATGAGCCATGCTGTATTCGCCGCTATCCGCCATGCTTGTTTGTTGTGCGGGCAGCGTAAACTACTATTGGCTCAACAGCGAATGCCGTAGCGCAACGGATCATGGGTTATGTAGTTTACAATGCGTTATTCCGCAGAAACCTGCCTATTTTTATTTTTTTTTAAGGATAACTGGCGTTTTAATATCGTAACATGACCACGACGATATCGAGACACTTTTATTACCGCGATAGCGCGATATGGTCAATATTGTTACATCCCTAATAAACAGTCTCAGGAATAAAATCAATGATGTTGCTGAACTGTTAAATGATTATAAAATACACATTCTTGCTATCTCGGAGACTCATTTGGACTCTTCCTTTGATGACACAGAACTATTTATTGAAGGTTACAACATATACAGAAATGATAGAAATGGTTTTGGTGGGGGAGTAGCTTTTTATATTCAGAACCATTTGCCAGTAAAAATAAGAACTGATTTAATGAGTTTTAATATCGAAATATTATGGTTGCAAATGCATCTACCTCACCGAAAGTCGATACTATTGTGCTGCTGTTACCGGTCACCAAGTGCCAATTGTGAATATCTAGATACTATTTGTAAAATGTTGGATATAAATACTAATGTAAGTCAGGATATTTATTTTATGGGTGACTTAAACATTGACTGGTTTTCTAAAGACTGCCACTTGAAAAAAAAAACTGTTAATTACCGCAAATGCATGTGGACTTACCCAACTTATAAATAAACCTACAAGAATATGTTTTAAGTGCGATGGCTCCAGAACATCTACCTGTATAGATCATATTTTCACAAACCGTCCTGAACTGTGTAAAAAGGTACTGTCTATTCCTACTGGTTGCAGTGATCATAATCTGATCATTTCTGTGTTAACAACCAAGTTGAGTGGATCTGGAACTGCAGTCCTATTTAAAAGATCTTATAAATTGTTTAAAAATGACAAGTTTATTGAAGATGTTCAAGCTATATGCTGGTCTGATGTGTTGGCAACTAGTAATCTAGAAATTGCCCTCTTTAAATGTAACAATTTATTCTTGTCATTGATTGAGAAACATGCGCCTTTAAAGAAGTTTACTGTCAGGAACAACGTCACACCTTGGTTGGATGATGAACTGAAAAATTCTATGAAAAGAAGAGGTCAAATGAAAAGAACAGCAGTTACAACAGGAAATAAATATGACTGGGACCTATATCGTAAAATGAGAAATTCTGTTACTAAACTTAATAAAAAGAAGAAGAAAATCTATATTGATAATCATGTTAAAAACATAGGTAATGATAGTAGGAAGTTATGGAATGTTTTAAATCAATTGACTGGTAAGAAAAATAAAATAATTCCATCTTTTCTGGAAACAGGGGATAAATTTATAACTAAGCCAATAGATATTGCAAATTATCTTAATGATTATTTTATAAGAAAAGTAGACAAACTAAGAGAAAATATGCCTAATCTAAGTAATGACATATCTCACCTATTAATAAGAAATGAACTGATGAAAAATAAGGATTCAAGGTTCAAATTAGAAAGTGTGAATGTAGATCAAGTAAAGAATCTTTTAAAATCCTGTAAAAACAAACCACCGGGTGTTGACGGTCTTGACAGCAGGCTTCTTAAACTAGCTGCTGACTCTATTGCCCCTGTTTTAACCCACATCATTAACCTTAGTTTTATTTGCTGTACCTATCCACATGCATGGAAGCAGGCTAAAATAATTCCTCTACCCAAAGATAAAAAACTGCCTTTTTCTGGTCCCAACAGTCGTCCGATAAGTATATTACCTGTATTATCTAAAATAATGGAATCTATAGTATATGATCAAATTAATAGCTATTTTTATATAAATGATTTATTAACAGAGTTTCAGCATGCATATAGAAAAAGTCACTCTACTGACTCATATGTCTGATGACTGGCTTAAAGAGATTGAAAAGAAAAATATTATTGGTGCTGTATTTTTAGATTTTTCTGCTGCCTTTGACATCATAGATCACGAACTGTTATTAGCAAAGTTATCTTGTTATGGTTTTGAGCAGTCAGCAATTACATGGATCTGTCTAACAGAACACAGACAGTGTTTTTTAATGGCAGCTTCTCAGGTATCAGAAATATTACATGTGGAGTCCCCCAAGGCAGTTGTCTGGGTCCACTATTATTTAATATTTTTACTAATGATTTACCGTACATTTTATATAAGGCTAACATTGTCATGTATGCTGATGATTCAACTATATATACATCAGCAAGTACACAAATGGAATTAGAATCTGTTTTAAATTTAGAATTACAATATGTAGTAGATTGGATTAAATTAAATAAATTGGCATTAAACCCAGTAAAAACAAACTGCATGATTTTAGGTTCAAACTATAACATTAATCAAAATCCTGTAATTAATATTCAAATTAATAACGTAAATATTAAACAGGTGCATGAGACCAAACTGCTGGGTGTAATAGTTGACTCTAGATTATCGTGGAAAATACATATTAGTAGTATTATTGCAAAAATGGGAAGAGGTATATCTATTATGAAAAGACATGCATATTTTTTAACTTCAAATATTATGAATTATGCTATGAAAGCACTACTATTGATATACCTCGACTATTGCCCTGCAGTTTGGGCAAATGCTACTGGTAAGTATCTGAATAAATTACAACTTATACAGAATAGAGCTGCTCGTGTAGCACTTAGGTGCAGCTATAGGAGAAATATTATATTAATGCACAAAGATCTTAATTGGTTGTTGGTTGAAGACAGACTGTTGTATTCACTGTTAATCTTCATGAGAAACATTTTTATCTCAAAATTGCCTTCTGTTTTGTTTAAGCATCTTTCTTTTAGTGTAGACAATCATCAGTACAGTACCAGACATGCAACTAGAGGCAACTTCACCTTACCCATAGCAAGAACAAATGCCATAAAAAACACTGTTATGTTCAGAGGTATGAAGGAATGGAATAAATTGCCAAAGCATATCATACTTACTAACAATGTAAATAAGTTTAAAGTATATGTAAAAAAGCATCTATCAAAATAATATATCTGACTGCTTATATTCATTTATATATGTGTGAGAATGTGTGTATTTGCAATGTGTAGGTATATTTTTGGGGGATTATTTATGGGTGTATGTGTATAAATGCGTTTTTATATGTGTATATTTCATGCCCGTATGAGGGTATATTTGTACGTTGATTTGTGTATATACATGTGTATATGTGGGTGTATATGTGTATATGTATTTATCTTTTTTAATTATTTGTTGTATGTTTAATGATTTTTTTTTTCAGGACCCCAGGAAGAATAGCTGCAGCATGGCTGTAGCTAATGGGGATCCTTTGAATAAAACTCAAACTCAACTCAATAAGTACATTTTACATTACTTTACAGCACTGTAGCCTTCAATTTTCACCATCTTATCCGTTTCACATTGTTCTACTTAGATGGATTAACTTCTGCTCAAAAATAATATATAGCTAATTATAAATAAGGAGAATCATGCATAACATAGCTAGACACCCATTAGCAATTATTTGGGCAGTAGTGATGAGTGGGTCGACCTGACCTATGCTAATGTTTCGCTAATCAAGCCTCACATCTCCAGGATTTGCACCATTTTATAATCCCACATTGTTCTACTTTAGATTAATTTCTGCTCTCACAAATGTGACTCATGTACCTCTGACTGAAGAGAGAGTTTGCCATAATTGGTTCCATAAAACTAAATGATCTCTTTCAGACCGAAAAGACAAGAGACTAGTAAGATTTGAAAAACAAAACAAATTCCCTCATCCATATTTAAATACTACAATGACATGTAGAAAGACTGTACCTCACAAATTTGTGTAAATTTGTATTATGTGGTGGTTGATGTTGCTATTTATTGTTATTGTTGTTATCACAGCTGCAGCTGTACTTATCATTTTTGTTATTGCTATTACTTTTGTTATTGGCTCTAGTTGTTTTTCTTTTTATTTATTTTTTATTATTTTTATTTTCTTTTTGTTTTTCTTAATTTTTTGTTTTTTTTTTTCGCAATGGACATGAAAAAAAAAACAGTCCTCCGCAGAGGTGTGGTGGAGGGAATATACATGTAAAAAAAAATAATTATTATATGGAGGTTGATGTTGCTATTTATTGTTATTGTTGTTATCATAACTGCAGCTGTACTTATCATTTTTGATAAAAAAATGAAAAAAACATTTTTGATTTGAAAAAAAAAAACAGTCCTCCGCAGAGGAGGGGTGGTGGAGGGAATATACATGTAAAAAAAAAATAATTATTATATGGAGGTTGATGTTGCTATTTATTGTTATTGTTGTTATCATAACTGCAGCTGTAATTATCATTTTTGTTATTGCTATTACTATTGTTATTGGCTCTAGTTGTTTTTCTTTTTATTTATTTTTATTATTTTTATTTTCTTTTTGTTTTTCTTTGTTTTTGTGTTTTTTTTCTTTATAATGGAAATTTAAAATAAAGTAGTCCTCCGCAGAGGAGGGGTGGTGGAGGGAATATGCATGTAAAAAAAAATAATTGTCACGCAACCGGGGAGACATATATCTCCCTGAGCCTGCGCAGTTTGTCGGGTGTTATGGGTGGTCCCGAAGGGGTCTGACCCCCTCTGCTGGTGGTGCGCTGGGTTGGTGCGTGAGTTGTGTCACTGTGGGTCAGGGTCCTGACGGGTATTCCGGGTACTTTGGGACACTACGTGCGTCGAAGGCGGCTTTATGGTTTGGTCTTGTGCTGGGTGGGGGTGCCTACCTTCTTCTGTGGCCCTGGGTTCGGCTTCCTGGAAAGTGGGGTGGGCCCTTTCCACGGCCCCCCTCTACTTCCCGCTCCCCCTCAGCACTACTGGTGGTCGCATGCCGGGGGGTCAGAATGGGGGGGGTGTCGCTGCTACTCCCCACATCAACTATTAGCACATCCATGGACAAATCGCTACACTTACACACACGCATAAATACATACATATATAGGTATGCATCCACACTTACCTGTACACCCCACACATTTAGATACACATACACAACCAATAGCAGACACGTTGTTTTTCTTTGTTTATTTTTTGTGTTTCTTTTGTTTGAAATGGAAATTAAAAATAAAGCAGTCCTCCGCAGAGGAGGGGTGGTGGAGGGAATATATATGTAGATATATAAAATAATTGTCTCACAACTAGGGTGACATACCTTGTCTGCTCACTCAGTTTTAGTGCTCCTTAGTTATCCATACTGACCATCTAGTCTCGATACACCCATATATATATATTTTTGGGAATATGGTGGGGTGCACGGGATTCCGCCGTCTGCCAGCGGTGGGGAGCTCGTACCCTGACCACTCCCTCACTTTTAATGTACCGCAGTTTTGAATTGCACACACTTCAGTTCACACACACATTCATACACACCGACATGTACATACATTACACACACACACATTGAGCGGGGGAGCAGATGGGGGCCTGAAGGGGGCCCCTTTTATTCTCCCTCTCTGGGACCTTGGAGGGTGTGGTGGGTGGTCCCGGGGGGGGTCTGGAGAGTACCTGGAAAACCTGCCTGGTCCTTGACCCACAGTGGCACATCCTTGATGATAATACGTTGTTGTAAATTTGTATTATGTGGTGGTTGATGTTGCTATTTATTGTTATTGTTGTTATCACAGCTGCAGCTGTACTTATCATTTTTGTTATTGCTATTACTTTTGTTATTGGCTCTAGTTGTTTTTCTTTTTATTTATTTTTATTATTTTCTTTTTGTTTTTCTTTGTTTTTGTGTTTTTTTTTCTTTATAATGGAAATTTAAAATAAAGTAGTCCTCCGCAGAGGAGGGGTGGTGTAAGGAATATGCATGTAAAAAAAAATAATTGTCACGCAACCGGGGTGACATATATCTCCCTGAGCCTGCGCAGTTTGTCGGGTGTTATGGGTGGTCCCGAAGGGGTCTGACCCCCTCTGCTGGTGGTGCGCTGGGTTGGTGCGTGAGTTGTGTCACTGTGGGTCAGGGTCCTGACGGGTATTCCGGGTACTTTGGGACACTACGTGCGTCGAAGGCGGCTTTATGGTTTGGTCTTGTGCTGGGTGGGGGTGCCTACCTTCTTCTGTGGCCCTGGGTTCGGCTTCCTGGAAAGTGGGGTGGGCCCTTTCCACGGCCCCCCTCTACTTCCCGCTCCCCCTCAGCACTACTGGTGGTCGCATGCCGGGGGGTCAGAATGGGGGGGGTGTCGCTGCTACTCCCCACATCAACTATTAGCACATCCATGGACAAATCGCTACACTTACACACACGCATAAATACATACATATATAGGTATGCATCCACACTTACCTGTACACCCCACACATTTAGATACACATACACAACCAATAGCAGACACGTTGGTTTTCTTTGTTTATTTTTTGTGTTTCTTTTGTTTGAAATGGAAATTAAAAATAAAGCAGTCCTCCGCAGAGGAGGGGTGGTGGAGGGAATATATATGTAGATATATAAAATAATTGTCTCACAACTAGGGTGACATACCTTGTCTGCTCACTCAGTTTTAGTGCTCCTTAGTTATCCATACTGACCATCTAGTCTCGATACACCCATATATATATATTTTTGGGAATATGGTGGGGTGCACGGGATTCTGCCGTCTGCCAGCGGTGGAGAGCTCGTACCCTGACCACTCCCTCACTTTTAATGTACCGCAGTTTTGAATTGCACACACTTCAGTTCACACACACATTCATACACACCGACATGTACATACATTACACACACACACATTGAGCGGGGGAGCAGATGGGGGCCTGAAGGGGGCCCCTTTTATTCTCCCTCTCTGGGACCTTGGAGGGTGTGGTGGGTGGTCCCGGGGGGGGGGTCTAGAGAGTACCCGGAAAACCTGCCTGGTCCTTGACCCACAGTGGCACATCCTTGATGATAATACGTTGTTGTAAATTTGTATTATGTGGTGGTTGATGTTGCTATTTATTGTTATTGTTGTTATCACAGCTGCAGCTGTACTTATCATTTTTGTTATTGCTATTACTTTTGTTATTGGCTCTAGTTGTTTTTCTTTTTATTTATTTTTATTATTTTTATTTTCTTTTTGTTTTTCTTTGTTTTTGTGTTTTTTTTTCTTTATAATGGAAATTTAAAATAAAGTAGTCCTCCGCAGAGGAGGGGTGGTGGAGGGAATATGCATGTAAAAAAAAATAATTGTCACGCAACCGGGGTGACATATATCTCCCTGAGCCTGCGCAGTTTGTCGGGTGTTATGGGTGGTCCCGAAGGGGTCTGACCCCCTCTGCTGGTGGTGGGCTGGGTTGGTGCGTGAGTTGTGTCACTGTGGGTCAGGGTCCTGACGGGTATTCCGGGTACTTTTGGACACTACGTGCGTCGAAGGCGGCTTTGTGGTTTGGTCTTGTGCTGGGTGGGGGTGCCTACCTTCTTCTGTGGCCCTGGGTTCGGCTTCCTGGAAAGTGGGGTGGGCCCTTTCCACGGCCCCCCTCTACTTCCCGCTCCCCCTCAGCACTACTGGTGGTCGCATGCCGGGGGGTCAGAATGGGGGGGGTGTCGCTGCTACTCCCCACATCAACTATTAGCACATCCATGGACAAATCGCTACACTCACACACACGCATAAATACATACATATAGAGGTATGCATCCACACTTACCTGTACACCCCACACATGTAGATGCACATACACAACCAATAGCAGACACGTTGTTTTTCTTTGTTTATTTTTTGTGTTTTTTTTGTTTGAAATGGAAATTAAAAATAAAGCAGTCCTCCGCAGAGGAGGGGTGGTGGAGGGAATATATATGTAGATATATAAAATAATTGTCTCACAACTAGGGTGACATACCTTGTCTGCTCACTCAATTTTAGTGCTCCTTAGTTATCCATACTGACCATCTAGTCTCGATACACCCATATATATATTTTTTTGGGAATATGGTGGGGTGCACGGGATTCCGCCGTCTGCCAGCGGTGGGGAGCTCGTACCCTGACCACTCCCTCACTTTTAATGTACCGCAGTTTTGAATTGCACACACTTCAGTTCACACACACATTCATACACACCGACATGTACATACATTACACACACACACATTGAGCGGGGGGCAGATGGGGGCCTGAAGGGGGCCCCTTTTATTCTCCCTCTCTGGGACCTTGGAGGGTGTGGTGGGTGGTCCCGGGGGGGGGTCTGGAGAGTACCCGGAACACCTGCCTGGTCCTTGACCCACAGTGGCACATCCTTGATGATAATACGTTGTTGTAAATTTGTATTATGTGGTGGTTGATGTTGCTATTTATTGTTATTGTTGTTATCACAGCTGCAGCTGTACTTATCATTTTTGTTATTGCTATTACTTTTGTTATTGGCTCTAGTTGTTTTTCTTTTTATTTATTTTTATTATTTTTATTTTCTTTTTGTTTTTCTTAATTTTTTGTTTTTTTTTCCGCAATGGACATGACATTACTTTTGTTATTGGCTCTAGTTGTTTTTCTTTTTATTCATTTTTATTATTTTTATTTTCTTTTTGTTTTTCTTTGTTTTTGTGTTTTTTTTTCTTTATAATGGAAATTTAAAATATAGTAGTCCTCCGCAGAGGAGAGGTGGTGGAGGGAATATGCATGTAAAAAAAAATTATTATTATATGGAGGTTGATGTTGCTATTTATTGTTATTGTTGTTATCATAACTGCAGCTGTACTTATCATTTTTGATAAAAAAATGAAAAAAACATTTTTGATTTGAAAAAAAAAACAGTCCTCCGCAGAGGAGGGGTGGTGGAGGGAATATACATGTAAAAAAAATTTATTATTATATGGAGGTTGATGTTGCTATTTATTGTTATTGTTGTTATCATAACTGCAGCTGTACTTATCATTTTTGATAAAAAAATGAAAAAAACATTTTTGATTTGAAAAAAAAAAACAGTCCTCCGCAGAGGAGGGGTGGTGGAGGGAATGTACATGTAAAAAAAAAATAATTATTATATGGAGGTTGATGTTGCTATTTATTGTTATTGTTGTTATCATAACTGCAGCTGTAATTATCATTTTTGTTATTGCTATTACTATTGTTATTGGCTCTAGTTGTTTTTCTTTTTATTTATTTTTATTATTTTTATTTTCTTTTTGTTTTTCTTTGTTTTTGTGTTTTTTTTCTTTATAATGGAAATTTAAAATAAAGTAGTCCTCCGCAGAGGAGGGGTGGTGGAGGGAATATGCATGTAAAAAAAAAATAATTGTCACGCAACCGGGGTGACATATATCTCCCTGAGCCTGCGCAGTTTGTCGGGTGTTATGGGTGGTCCCGAAGGGGTCTGACCCCCTCTGCTGGTGGTGCGCTGGGTTGGTGCGTGAGTTGTGTCACTGTGGGTCAGGGTCCTGACGGGTATTCCGGGTACTTTGGGACACTACGTGCGTCGAAGGCGGCTTTATGGTTTGGTCTTGTGCTGGGTGGGGGTGCCTACCTTCTTCTGTGGCCCTGGGTTCGGCTTTCTGGAAAGTGGGGTGGGCCCTTTCCACGGCCCCCCTCTACTTCCCGCTCCCCCTCAGCACTACTGGTGGTCGCATGCCGGGGGGTCAGAATGGGGGGGGTGTCGCTGCTACTCCCCACATCAACTATTAGCACATCCATGGACAAATCGCTACACTTACACACACGCATAAATACATACATATATAGGTATGCATCCACACTTACCTGTACACCCCACACATTTAGATACACATACACAACCAATAGCAGACACGTTGTTTTTCTTTGTTTATTTTTTGTGTTTCTTTTGTTTGAAATGGAAATTAAAAATAAAGCAGTCCTCCGCAGAGGAGGGGTGGTGGAGGGAATATATATGTAGATATATAAAATAATTGTCTCACAACTAGGGTGACATACCTTGTCTGCTCACTCAGTTTTAGTGCTCCTTAGTTATCCATACTGACCATCTAGGCTCGATACACCCATATATATATATTTTTGGGAATATGGTGGGGTGCACGGGATTCCGCCGTCTGCCAGCGGTGGGGAGCTCGTACCCTGACCACTCCCTCACTTTTAATGTACCGCAGTTTTGAATTGCACACACTTCAGTTCACACACACATTCATACACACCGACATGTACATACATTACACACACACACATTGAGCGGGGGAGCAGATGGGGGCCTGAAGGGGGCCCCTTTTATTCTCCCTCTCTGGGACCTTGGAGGGTGTGGTGGGTGGTCCCGGGGGGGGTCTGGAGAGTACCCGGAAAACCTGCCTGGTCCTTGACCCACAGTGGCACATCCTTGATGATAATACGTTGTTGTAAATTTGTATTATGTGGTGGTTGATGTTGCTATTTATTGTTATTGTTGTTATCACAGCTGCAGCTGTACTTATCATTTTTGTTATTGCTATTACTTTTGTTATTGGCTCTAGTTGTTTTTCTTTTTATTTATTTTTATTATTTTCTTTTTGTTTTTCTTTGTTTTTGTGTTTTTTTTTCTTTATAATGGAAATTTAAAATGAAGTAGTCCTCCGCAGAGGAGGGGTGGTGGAGGGAATATGCATGTAAAAAAAAATAATTGTCACGCAACCGGGGTGACATATATCTCCCTGAGCCTGCGCAGTTTGTCGGGTGTTATGGGTGGTCCTGAAGGGGTCTGACCCCCTCTGCTGGTGGTGGGCTGGGTTGGTGCGTGAGTTGTGTCACAGTGGGTCAGGGTCCTGACGGGTATTCCGGGTACTTTGGGACACTACGTGCGTCGAAGGCGGCTTTATGGTTTGGTCTTGTGCTGGGTGGGGGTGCCTACCTTCTTCTGTGGCCCTGGGTTCGGCTTCCTGGAAAGTGGGGTGGGCCCTTTCCACGGCCCCCCTCTACTTCCCGCTCCCCCTCAGCACTACTGGTGGTCGCATGCCGGGGGGTCAGAATGGGGGGGGTGTCGCTGCTACTCCCCACATCAACTATTAGCACATCCATGGACAAATCGCTACACTCACACACACGCATAAATACATACATATATAGGTATGCATCCACACTTACTTGTTCACCCCACACATGTAGATGCACATACACAACCAATAGCAGACACGTTGTTTTTCTTTGTTTATTTTTTGTGTTTTTTTTGTTTGAAATGGAAATTAAAAATAAAGCAGTCCTCCGCAGAGGAGGGGTGGTGGAGGGAATATATATGTAGATATATAAAATAATTGTCTCACAACTAGGGTGACATACCTTGTCTGCTCACTCAATTTTAGTGCTCCTTAGTTATCCATACTGACCTTCTAGTCTCGATACACCCATATATATATATTTTTGGGAATATGGTGGGGTGCACGGGATTCTGCCGTCTGCCAGCGGTGGGGAGCTCGTACCCTGACCACTCCCTCACTTTTAATGTACCGCAGTTTTGAATTGCACACACTTCAGTTCACACACACATTCATACACACCGACATGTACATACATTACACACACACACATTGAGCGGGGGAGCAGATGGGGGCCTGAAGGGGACCCCTTTTATTCTCCCTCTCTGGGACCTTGGAGGGTGTGGTGGGTGGTCCCGGGGGGGGTCTAGAGAGTACCCGGAACACCTGCCTGGTCCTTGACCCACAGTGGCACATCCTTGATGATAATACGTTGTTGTAAATTTGTATTATGTGGTGGTTGATGTTGCTATTTATTGTTATTGTTGTTATCACAGCTGCAGCTGTACTTATCATTTTTGTTATTGCTATTACTATTGTTATTGGCTCTAGTTGTTTTTCTTTTTATTTATTTTTATTATTTTTATTTTCTTTTTGTTTTTCTTTGTTTTTGTGTTTTTTTTTCTTTATAATGGAAATTTAAAATAAAGTAGTCCTCCGCAGAGGAGGGGTGGTGTAGGGAATATGCATGTAAAAAAAAATAATTGTCACGCAACCGGGGTGACATATATCTCCCTGAGCCTGCGCAGTTTGTCGGGTGTTATGGGTGGTCCTGAAGGGGTCTGACCCCCTCTGCTGGTGGTGGGCTGGGTTGGTGCGTGAGTTGTGTCACAG
This sequence comes from Brienomyrus brachyistius, assembly GCF_023856365.1. Classification (NCBI taxonomy): domain Eukaryota; kingdom Metazoa; phylum Chordata; class Actinopteri; order Osteoglossiformes; family Mormyridae; genus Brienomyrus; species Brienomyrus brachyistius. The sequence continues at coordinate 94,595 of NW_026042485.1, read as the reverse complement.
TGGGTCAGGGTCCTGACGGGTATTCCGGGTACTTTGGGACACTACGTGCGTCGAAGGCGGCTTTATGGTTTGGTCTTGTGCTGGGTGGGGGTGCCTACCTTCTTCTGTGGCCCTGGGTTCGGCTTCCTGGAAAGTGGGGTGGGCCCTTTCCACGGCCCCCCTCTACTTCCCGCTCCCCCTCAGCACTACTGGTGGTCGCATGCCGGGGGGTCAGAATGGGGGGGGTGTCGCTGCTACTCCCCACATCAACTATTAGCACATCCATGGACAAATCGCTACACTCACACACACGCATAAATACATACATATATAGGTATGCATCCACACTTACCTGTACACCCCACACATGTAGATGCACATACACAACCAATAGCAGACACGTTGTTTTTCTTTGTTTATTTTTTGTGTTTTTTTTGTTTGAAATGGAAATTAAAAATAAAGCAGTCCTCCGCAGAGGAGGGGTGGTGGAGGGAATATATATGTAGATATATAAAATAATTGTCTCACAACTAGGGTGACATACCTTGTCTGCTCACTCTATTTTAGTGCTCCTTAGTTATCCATACTGACCATCTAGTCTCGATACACCCATATATATATTTTTTTGGGAATATGGTGGGGTGCACGGGATTCCGCCGTCTGCCAGCGGTGGGGAGCTCGTACCCTGACCACTCCCTCACTTTTAATGTACCGCAGTTTTGAATTGCACACACTTCAGTTCACACACACATTCATACACTCCGACATGTACATACATTACACACACACACATTGAGCGGGGGGCAGATGGGGGCCTGAAGGGGGCCCCTTTTATTCTCCCTCTCTGGGACCTTGGAGGGTGTGGTGGGTGGTCCCGGGGGGGGGGTCTGGAGAGTACCCGGAAAACCTACCTGGTCCTTGACCCACAGTGGCACATCCTTGATGATAATACGTTGTTGTAAATTTGTATTATGTGGTGGTTGATGTTGCTATTTATTGTTATTGTTGTTATCACAGCTGCAGCTGTACTTATCATTTTTGTTATTGCTATTACTTTTGTTATTGGCTCTAGTTGTTTTTCTTTTTATTTATTTTTATTATTTTTATTTTCTTTTTGTTTTTCTTAATTTTTTTTTTTTTCCGCAATGGACATGACATTACTTTTGTTATTGGCTCTAGTTGTTTTTCTTTTTATTCATTTTTATTATTTTTATTTTCTTTTTGTTTTTCTTTGTTTTTGTGTTTTTTTTTCTTTATAATGGAAATTTAAAATAAAGTAGTCCTCCGCAGAGGAGAGGTGGTGGAGGGAATATGCATGTAAAAAAAAATTATTATTATATGGAGGTTGATGTTGCTATTTATTGTTATTGTTGTTATCATAACTGCAGCTGTACTTATCATTTTTGATAAAAAAATGAAAAAAACATTTTTGATTTGAAAAAAAAAACAGTCCTCCGCAGAGGAGGGGTGGTGGAGGGAATATACATGTAAAAAAAAATTATTATTATATGGAGGTTGATGTTGCTATTTATTGTTATTGTTGTTATCATAACTGCAGCTGTACTTATCATTTTTGATAAAAAAATGAAAAAAACATTTTTGATTTGAAAAAAAAAAACAGTCCTCCGCAGAGGAGGGGTGGTGGAGGGAATATACATGTAAAAAAAAAATAATTATTATATGGAGGTTGATGTTGCTATTTATTGTTATTGTTGTTATCACAGCTGCAGCTGTACTTATCATTTTTGTTATTGCTATTACTTTTGTTATTGGCTCTAGTTGTTTTTCTTTTTATTTATTTTTATTATTTTCTTTTTGTTTTTCTTTGTTTTTGTGTTTTTTTTTCTTTATAATGGAAATTTAAAATGAAGTAGTCCTCCGCAGAGGAGGGGTGGTAGAGGGAATATGCATGTAAAAAAAAATAATTGTCACGTAACCGGGGTGACATATATCTCCCTGAGCCTGCGCAGTTTGTCGGGTGTTATGGGTGGTCCCGAAGGGGTCTGACCCCCTCTGCTGGTGGTGGGCTGGGTTGGTGCGTGAGAGTTGTGTCACTGTGGGTCAGGGTCCTGACGGGTATTCCGGGTACTTTTGGACACTACGTGCGTCGAAGGCGGCTTTGTGGTTTGGTCTTGTGCTGGGTGGGGGTGCCTACCTTCTTCTGTGGCCCTGGGTTCGGCTTCCTGGAAAGTGGGGTGGGCCCTTTCCACGGCCCCCCTCTACTTCCCGCTCCCCCTCAGCACTACTGGTGGTCGCATGCCGGGGGGTCAGAATGGGGGGTGTGTCGCTGCTACTCCCCACATCAACTATTAGCACATCCATGGACAAATCGCTACACTCACACACACGCATAAATACATACATATATAGGTATGCATCCACACTTACCTGTTCACCCCACACATGTAGATGCACATACACAACCAATAGCAGACACGTTGTTTTTCTTTGTTTATTTTTTGTGTTTTTTTTGTTTGAAATGGAAATTAAAAATAAAGCAGTCCTCCGCAGAGGAGGGGTGGTGGAGGGAATATATATGTAGATATATAAAATAATTGTCTCACAACTAGGGTGACATACCTTGTCTGCTCACTCAATTTTAGTGCTCCTTAGTTATCCATACTGACCATCTAGTCTCGATACACCCATATATATATATTTTTGGGAATATGGTGGGGTGCACGGGATTCTGCCGTCTGCCAGCGGTGGGGAGCTCGTACCCTGACCACTCCCTCACTTTTAATGTACCGCAGTTTTGAATTGCACACACTTCAGTTCACACACACATTCATACACACCGACATGTACATACATTACACACACACACATTGAGCGGGGGAGCAGATGGGGGCCTGAAGGGGACCCCTTTTATTCTCCCTCTCTGGGACCTTGGAGGGTGTGGTGGGTGGTCCCGGGGGGGGTCTGGAGAGTACCCGGAACACCTGCCTGGTCCTTGACCCACAGTGGCACATCCTTGATGATAATACGTTGTTGTAAATTTGTATTATGTGGTGGTTGATGTTGCTATTTATTGTTATTGTTGTTATCACAGCTGCAGCTGTACTTATCATTTTTGTTATTGCTATTACTATTGTTATTGGCTCTAGTTGTTTTTCTTTTTATTTATTTTTATTATTTTTATTTTCTTTTTGTTTTTCTTTGTTTTTGTGTTTTTTTTTCTTTATAATGGAAATTTAAAATAAAGTAGTCCTCCGCAGAGGAGGGGTGGTGTAGGGAATATGCATGTAAAAAAAAATAATTGTCACGCAACCGGGGTGACATATATCTCCCTGAGCCTGCGCAGTTTGTCGGGTGTTATGGGTCGTCCTGAAGGGGTCTGACCCCCTCTGCTGGTGGTGGGCTGGGTTGGTGCGTGAGTTGTGTCACAGTGGGTCAGGGTCCTGACGGGTATTCCGGGTACTTTGGGACACTACGTGCGTCGAAGGCGGCTTTATGGTTTGGTCTTGTGCTGGGTGGGGGTGCCTACCTTCTTCTGTGGCCCTGGGTTCGGCTTTCTGGAAAGTGGGGTGGGCCCTTTCCACGGCCCCCCTCTACTTCCCGCTCCCCCTCAGCACTACTGGTGGTCGCATGCCGGGGGGTCAGAATGGGGGGGGTGTCGCTGCTACTCCCCACATCAACTATTAGCACATCCATGGACAAATCGCTACACTTACACACACGCATAAATACATACATATATAGGTATGCATCCACACTTACCTGTACACCCCACACATTTAGATACACATACACAACCAATAGCAGACACGTTGTTTTTCTTTGTTTATTTTTTGTGTTTCTTTTGTTTGAAATGGAAATTAAAAATAAAGCAGTCCTCCGCAGAGGAGGGGTGGTGGAGGGAATATATATGTAGATATATAAAATAATTGTCTCACAACTAGGGTGACATACCTTGTCTGCTCACTCAGTTTTAGTGCTCCTTAGTTATCCATACTGACCATCTAGGCTCGATACACCCATATATATATATTTTTGGGAATATGGTGGGGTGCACGGGATTCCGCCGTCTGCCAGCGGTGGGGAGCTCGTACCCTGACCACTCCCTCACTTTTAATGTACCGCAGTTTTGAATTGCACACACTTCAGTTCACACACACATTCATACACACCGACATGTACATACATTACACACACACACATTGAGCGGGGGAGCAGATGGGGGCCTGAAGGGGGCCCCTTTTATTCTCCCTCTCTGGGACCTTGGAGGGTGTGGTGGGTGGTCCCGGGGGGGGTCTGGAGAGTACCCGGAAAACCTGCCTGGTCCTTGACCCACAGTGGCACATCCTTGATGATAATACGTTGTTGTAAATTTGTATTATGTGGTGGTTGATGTTGCTATTTATTGTTATTGTTGTTATCACAGCTGCAGCTGTACTTATCATTTTTGTTATTGCTATTACTTTTGTTATTGGCTCTAGTTGTTTTTCTTTTTATTTATTTTTATTATTTTCTTTTTGTTTTTCTTTGTTTTTGTGTTTTTTTTTCTTTATAATGGAAATTTAAAATGAAGTAGTCCTCCGCAGAGGAGGGGTGGTGGAGGGAATATGCATGTAAAAAAAAATAATTGTCACGCAACCGGGGTGACATATATCTCCCTGAGCCTGCGCAGTTTGTCGGGTGTTATGGGTGGTCCTGAAGGGGTCTGACCCCCTCTGCTGGTGGTGGGCTGGGTTGGTGCGTGAGTTGTGTCACAGTGGGTCAGGGTCCTGACGGGTATTCCGGGTACTTTGGGACACTACGTGCGTCGAAGGCGGCTTTATGGTTTGGTCTTGTGCTGGGTGGGGGTGCCTACCTTCTTCTGTGGCCCTGGGTTCGGCTTCCTGGAAAGTGGGGTGGGCCCTTTCCACGGCCCCCCTCTACTTCCCGCTCCCCCTCAGCACTACTGGTGGTCGCATGCCGGGGGGTCAGAATGGGGGGGGTGTCGCTGCTACTCCCCACATCAACTATTAGCACATCCATGGACAAATCGCTACACTCACACACACGCATAAATACATACATATATAGGTATGCATCCACACTTACTTGTTCACCCCACACATGTAGATGCACATACACAACCAATAGCAGACACGTTGTTTTTCTTTGTTTATTTTTTGTGTTTTTTTTGTTTGAAATGGAAATTAAAAATAAAGCAGTCCTCCGCAGAGGAGGGGTGGTGGAGGGAATATATATGTAGATATATAAAATAATTGTCTCACAACTAGGGTGACATACCTTGTCTGCTCACTCAATTTTAGTGCTCCTTAGTTATCCATACTGACCATCTAGTCTCGATACACCCATATATATATATTTTTGGGAATATGGTGGGGTGCACGGGATTCTGCCGTCTGCCAGCGGTGGGGAGCTCGTACCCTGACCACTCCCTCACTTTTAATGTACCGCAGTTTTGAATTGCACACACTTCAGTTCACACACACATTCATACACACCGACATGTACATACATTACACACACACACATTGAGCGGGGGAGCAGATGGGGGCCTGAAGGGGACCCCTTTTATTCTCCCTCTCTGGGACCTTGGAGGGTGTGGTGGGTGGTCCCGGGGGGGGTCTAGAGAGTACCCGGAACACCTGCCTGGTCCTTGACCCACAGTGGCACATCCTTGATGATAATACGTTGTTGTAAATTTGTATTATGTGGTGGTTGATGTTGCTATTTATTGTTATTGTTGTTATCACAGCTGCAGCTGTACTTATCATTTTTGTTATTGCTATTACTATTGTTATTGGCTCTAGTTGTTTTTCTTTTTATTTATTTTTATTATTTTTATTTTCTTTTTGTTTTTCTTTGTTTTTGTGTTTTTTTTTCTTTATAATGGAAATTTAAAATAAAGTAGTCCTCCGCAGAGGAGGGGTGGTGTAGGGAATATGCATGTAAAAAAAAATAATTGTCACGCAACCGGGGTGACATATATCTCCCTGAGCCTGCGCAGTTTGTCGGGTGTTATGGGTGGTCCTGAAGGGGTCTGACCCCCTCTGCTGGTGGTGGGCTGGGTTGGTGCGTGAGTTGTGTCACAGTGGGTCAGGGTCCTGACGGGTATTCCGGGTACTTTGGGACACTACATGCGTCGAAGGCGGCTTTATGGTTTGGTCTTGTGCTGGGTGGGGGTGCCTACCTTCTTCTGTGGCCCTGGGTTCGGCTTCCTGGAAAGTGGGGTGGGCCCTTTCCACGGCCCCCCTCTACTTCCCGCTCCCCCTCAGCACTACTGGTGGTCGCATGCCGGGGGGTCAGAATGGGGGGGGTGTCGCTGCTACTCCCCACATCAACTATTAGCACATCCATGGACAAATCGCTACACTCACACACACGCATAAATACATACATATATAGGTATGCATCCACACTTACCTGTACACCCCACACATGTAGATGCACATACACAACCAATAGCAGACACGTTGTTTTTCTTTGTTTATTTTTTGTGTTTTTTTTGTTTGAAATGGAAATTAAAAATAAAGCAGTCCTCCGCAGAGGAGGGGTGGTGGAGGGAATATATATGTAGATATATAAAATAATTGTCTCACAACTAGGGTGACATACCTTGTCTGCTCACTCAATTTTAGTGCTCCTTAGTTATCCATACTGACCATCTAGTCTCGATACACCCATATATATATTTTTTTGGGAATATGGTGGGGTGCACGGGATTCCGCCGTCTGCCAGCGGTGGGGAGCTCGTACCCTGACCACTCCCTCACTTTTAATGTACCGCAGTTTTGAATTGCACACACTTCAGTTCACACACACATTCATACACACCGACATGTACATACATTACACACACACACATTGAGCGGGGGGCAGATGGGGGCCTGAAGGGGGCCCCTTTTATTCTCCCTCTCTGGGACCTTGGAGGGTGTGGTGGGTGGTCCCGGGGGGGGGGGTCTGGAGAGTACCCGGAAAACCTACCTGGTCCTTGACCCACAGTGGCACATCCTTGATGATAATACGTTGTTGTAAATTTGTATTATGTGGTGGTTGATGTTGCTATTTATTGTTATTGTTGTTATCACAGCTGCAGCTGTACTTATCATTTTTGTTATTGCTATTACTTTTGTTATTGGCTCTAGTTGTTTTTCTTTTTATTTATTTTTATTATTTTTATTTTCTTTTTGTTTTTCTTAATTTTTTTTTTTTTCCGCAATGGACATGACATTACTTTTGTTATTGGCTCTAGTTGTTTTTCTTTTTATTCATTTTTATTATTTTTATTTTCTTTTTGTTTTTCTTTGTTTTTGTGTTTTTTTTTCTTTATAATGGAAATTTAAAATAAAGTAGTCCTCCGCAGAGGAGAGGTGGTGGAGGGAATATGCATGTAAAAAAAAATTATTATTATATGGAGGTTGATGTTGCTATTTATTGTTATTGTTGTTATCATAACTGCAGCTGTACTTATCATTTTTGATAAAAAAATGAAAAAAACATTTTTGATTTGAAAAAAAAAACAGTCCTCCGCAGAGGAGGGGTGGTGGAGGGAATATACATGTAAAAAAAAATTATTATTATATGGAGGTTGATGTTGCTATTTATTGTTATTGTTGTTATCATAACTGCAGCTGTACTTATCATTTTTGATAAAAAAATGAAAAAAACATTTTTGATTTGAAAAAAAAAAAACAGTCCTCCGCAGAGGAGGGGTGGTGGAGGGAATATACATGTAAAAAAAAAATAATTATTATATGGAGGTTGATGTTGCTATTTATTGTTATTGTTGTTATCACAGCTGCAGCTGTACTTATCATTTTTGTTATTGCTATTACTTTTGTTATTGGCTCTAGTTGTTTTTCTTTTTATTTATTTTTATTATTTTCTTTTTGTTTTTCTTTGTTTTTGTGTTTTTTTTTCTTTATAATGGAAATTTAAAATGAAGTAGTCCTCCGCAGAGGAGGGGTGGTAGAGGGAATATGCATGTAAAAAAAAATAATTGTCACGCAACCGGGGTGACATATATCTCCCTGAGCCTGCGCAGTTTGTCGGGTGTTATGGGTGGTCCCGAAGGGGTCTGACCCCCTCTGCTGGTGGTGGGCTGGGTTGGTGCGTGAGAGTTGTGTCACTGTGGGTCAGGGTCCTGACGGGTATTCCGGGTACTTTTGGACACTACGTGCGTCGAAGGCGGCTTTGTGGTTTGGTCTTGTGCTGGGTGGGGGTGCCTACCTTCTTCTGTGGCCCTGGGTTCGGCTTCCTGGAAAGTGGGGTGGGCCCTTTCCACGGCCCCCCTCTACTTCCCGCTCCCCCTCAGCACTACTGGTGGTCGCATGCCGGGGGGTCAGAATGGGGGGTGTGTCGCTGCTACTCCCCACATCAACTATTAGCACATCCATGGACAAATCGCTACACTCACACACACGCATAAATACATACATATATAGGTATGCATCCACACTTACCTGTTCACCCCACACATGTAGATGCACATACACAACCAATAGCAGACACGTTGTTTTTCTTTGTTTATTTTTTGTGTTTTTTTTGTTTGAAATGGAAATTAAAAATAAAGCAGTCCTCCGCAGAGGAGGGGTGGTGGAGGGAATATATATGTAGATATATAAAATAATTGTCTCACAACTAGGGTGACATACCTTGTCTGCTCACTCAATTTTAGTGCTCCTTAGTTATCCATACTGACCATCTAGTCTCGATACACCCATATATATATATTTTTGGGAATATGGTGGGGTGCACGGGATTCTGCCGTCTGCCAGCGGTGGGGAGCTCGTACCCTGACCACTCCCTCACTTTTAATGTACCGCAGTTTTGAATTGCACACACTTCAGTTCACACACACATTCATACACACCGACATGTACATACATTACACACACACACATTGAGCGGGGGAGCAGATGGGGGCCTGAAGGGGACCCCTTTTATTCTCCCTCTCTGGGACCTTGGAGGGTGTGGTGGGTGGTCCCGGGGGGGGTCTGGAGAGTACCCGGAACACCTGCCTGGTCCTTGACCCACAGTGGCACATCCTTGATGATAATACGTTGTTGTAAATTTGTATTATGTGGTGGTTGATGTTGCTATTTATTGTTATTGTTGTTATCACAGCTGCAGCTGTACTTATCATTTTTGTTATTGCTATTACTATTGTTATTGGCTCTAGTTGTTTTTCTTTTTATTTATTTTTATTATTTTTATTTTCTTTTTGTTTTTCTTTGTTTTTGTGTTTTTTTTTCTTTATAATTGAAATTTAAAATAAAGTAGTCCTCCGCAGAGGAGGGGTGGTGTAGGGAATATGCATGTAAAAAAAAATAATTGTCACGCAACCGGGGTGACATATATCTCCCTGAGCCTGCGCAGTTTGTCGGGTGTTATGGGTCGTCCTGAAGGGGTCTGACCCCCTCTGCTGGTGGTGGGCTGGGTTGGTGCGTGAGTTGTGTCACAGTGGGTCAGGGTCCTGACGGGTATTCCGGGTACTTTGGGACACTACGTGCGTCGAAGGCGGCTTTATGGTTTGGTCTTGTGCTGGGTGGGGGTGCCTACCTTCTTCTGTGGCCCTGGGTTCGGCTTCCTGGAAAGTGGGGTGGGCCCTTTCCACGGCCCCCCTCTACTTCCCGCTCCCCCTCAGCACTACTGGTGGTCGCATGCCGGGGGGTCAGAATGGGGGGGGTGTCGCTGCTACTCCCCACATCAACTATTAGCACATCCATGGACAAATCGCTACACTCACACACACGCATAAATACATACATATATAGGTATGCATCCACACTTACCTGTACACCCCACACATGTAGATGCACATACACAACCAATAGCAGACACGTTGTTTTTCTTTGTTTATTTTTTGTGTTTTTTTTGTTTGAAATGGAAATTAAAAATAAAGCAGTCCTCCGCAGAGGAGGGGTGGTGGAGGGAATATATATGTAGATATATAAAATAATTGTCTCACAACTAGGGTGACATACCTTGTCTGCTCACTCAATTTTAGTGCTCCTTAGTTATCCATACTGACCATCTAGTCTCGATACACCCATATATATATTTTTTTGGGAATATGGTGGGGTGCACGGGATTCCGCCGTCTGCCAGCGGTGGGGAGCTCGTACCCTGACCACTCCCTCACTTTTAATGTACCGCAGTTTTGAATTGCACACACTTCAGTTCACACACACATTCATACACACCGACATGTACATACATTACACACACACACATTGAGCGGGGGGCAGATGGGGGCCTGAAGGGGGCCCCTTTTATTCTCCCTCTCTGGGACCTTGGAGGGTGTGGTGGGTGGTCCCGGGGGGGGGGTCTGGAGAGTACCCGGAAAACCTACCTGGTCCTTGACCCACAGTGGCACATCCTTGATGATAATACGTTGTTGTAAATTTGTATTATGTGGTGGTTGATGTTGCTATTTATTGTTATTGTTGTTATCACAGCTGCAGCTGTACTTATCATTTTTGTTATTGCTATTACTATTGTTATTGGCTCTAGTTGTTTTTCTTTTTATTTATTTTTATTATTTTTATTTTCTTTTTGTTTTTCTTTGTTTTTGTGTTTTTTTTTCTTTATAATGGAAATTTAAAATAAAGTAGTCCTCCGCAGAGGAGGGGTGGTGTAAGGAATATGCATGTAAAAAAAAATAATTGTCACGCAACCGGGGTGACATATATCTCCCTGAGCCTGCGCAGTTTGTCGGGTGTTATGGGTGGTCCCGAAGGGGTCTGACCCCCTCTGCTGGTGGTGCGCTGGGTTGGTGCGTGAGTTGTGTCACTGTGGGTCAGGGTCCTGACGGGTATTCCGGGTACTTTGGGACACTACGTGCGTCGAAGGCGGCTTTATGGTTTGGTCTTGTGCTGGGTGGGGGTGCCTACCTTCTTCTGTGGCCCTGGGTTCGGCTTCCTGGAAAGTGGGGTGGGCCTTTTCCACGGCCCCCCTCTACTTCCCGCTCCCCCTCAGCACTACTAGTAGGTGGTCGCATGCCGGGGGGTCAGAATGGGGGGGGTGTCGCTGCTACTCCCCACATCAACTATTAGCACATCCATGGACAAATCGCTACACTTACACACACGCATAAATACATACATATATAGGTATGCATCCACACTTACCTGTACACCCCACACATTTAGATACACATACACAACCAATAGCAGACACGTTGTTTTTCTTTGTTTATTTTTTGTGTTTCTTTTGTTTGAAATGGAAATTAAAAATAAAGCAGTCCTCCGCAGAGGAGGGGTGGTGGAGGGAATATATATGTAGATATATAAAATAATTGTCTCACAACTAGGGTGACATACCTTGTCTGCTCACTCAGTTTTAGTGCTCCTTAGTTATCCATACTGACCATCTAGTCTCGATACACCCATATATATATATTCTTGGGAATATGGTGGGGTGCACGGGATTCTGCCGTCTGCCAGCGGTGGAGAGCTCGTACCCTGACCACTCCCTCACTTTTAATGTACCGCAGTTTTGAATTGCACACACTTCAGTTCACACACACATTCATACACACCGACATGTACATACATTACACACACACACATTGAGCGGGGGAGCAGATGGGGGCCTGAAGGGGGCCCCTTTTATTCTCCCTCTCTGGGACCTTGGAGGGTGTGGTGGGTGGTCCCGGGGGGGGGTCTAGAGAGTACCCGGAAAACCTGCCTGGTCCTTGACCCACAGTGGCGCATCCTTGATGATAATACGTTGTTGTAAATTTGTATTATGTGGTGGTTGATGTTGCTATTTATTGTTATTGTTGTTATCACAGCTGCAGCTGTACTTATCATTTTTGTTATTGCTATTACTTTTGTTATTGGCTCTAGTTGTTTTTCTTTTTATTTATTTTTATTATTTTTATTTTCTTTTTGTTTTTCTTTGTTTTTGTGTTTTTTTTTCTTTATAATGGAAATTTAAAATAAAGTAGTCCTCCGCAGAGGAGGGGTGGTGTAAGGAATATGCATGTAAAAAAAAATAATTGTCACGCAACCGGGGTGACATATATCTCCCTGAGCCTGCGCAGTTTGTCGGGTGTTATGGGTGGTCCCGAAGGGGTCTGACCCCCTCTGCTGGTGGTGCGCTGGGTTGGTGCGTGAGTTGTGTCACTGTGGGTCAGGGTCCTGACGGGTATTCCGGGTACTTTGGGACACTACGTGCGTCGAAGGTGGCTTTATGGTTTGGTCTTGTGCTGGGTGGGGGTGCCTACCTTCTTCTGTGGCCCTGGGTTCGGCTTCCTGGAAAGTGGGGTGGGCCCTTTCCACGGCCCCCCTCTACTTCCCGCTCCCCCTCAGCACTACTGGTGGTCGCATGCCGGGGGGTCAGAATGGGGGGGGTGTCGCTGCTACTCCCCACATCAACTATTAGCACATCCATGGACAAATCGCTACACTTACACACACGCATAAATACATACATATATAGGTATGCATCCACACTTACCTGTACACCCCACACATTTAGATACACATACACAACCAATAGCAGACACGTTGTTTTTCTTTGTTTATTTTTTGTGTTTCTTTTGTTTGAAATGGAAATTAAAAATAAAGCAGTCCTCCGCAGAGGAGGGGTGGTGGAGGGAATATATATGTAGATATATAAAATAATTGTCTCACAACTAGGGTGACATACCTTGTCTGCTCACTCAGTTTTAGTGCTCCTTAGTTATCCATACTGACCATCTAGTCTCGATACACCCATATATATATATTTTTGGGAATATGGTGGGGTGCACGGGATTCTGCCGTCTGCCAGCGGTGGAGAGCTCGTACCCTGACCACTCCCTCACTTTTAATGTACCGCAGTTTTGAATTGCACACACTTCAGTTCACACACACATTCATACACACCGACATGTACATACATTACACACACACACATTGAGCGGGGGAGCAGATGGGGGCCTGAAGGGGGCCCCTTTTATTCTCCCTCTCTGGGACCTTGGAGGGTGTGGTGGGTGGTCCCGGGGGGGGGTCTAGAGAGTACCCGGAAAACCTGCCTGGTCCTTGACCCACAGTGGCACATCCTTGATGATAATACGTTGTTGTAAATTTGTATTATGTGGTGGTTGATGTTGCTATTTATTGTTATTGTTGTTATCACAGCTGCAGCTGTACTTATCATTTTTGTTATTGCTATTACTTTTGTTATTGGCTCTAGTTGTTTTTCTTTTTATTTATTTTTATTATTTTTATTTTCTTTTTGTTTTTCTTTGTTTTTGTGTTTTTTTTTCTTTATAATGGAAATTTAAAATAAAGTAGTCCTCCGCAGAGGAGGGGTGGTGGAGGGAATATGCATGTAAAAAAAAATAATTGTCACGCAACCGGGGTGACATATATCTCCCTGAGCCTGCGCAGTTTGTCGGGTGTTATGGGTGGTCCCGAAGGGGTCTGACCCCCTCTGCTGGTGGTGGGCTGGGTTGGTGCGTGAGTTGTGTCACTGTGGGTCAGGGTCCTGACGGGTATTCCGGGTACTTTTGGACACTACGTGCGTCGAAGGCGGCTTTGTGGTTTGGTCTTGTGCTGGGTGGGGGTGCCTACCTTCTTCTGTGGCCCTGGGTTCGGCTTCCTGGAAAGTGGGGTGGGCCCTTTCCACGGCCCCCCTCTACTTCCCGCTCCCCCTCAGCACTACTGGTGGTCGCATGCCGGGGGGTCAGATTGGGGGGGGTGTCGCTGCTACTCCCCACATCAACTATTAGCACATCCATGGACAAATCGCTACACTCACACACACGCATAAATACATACATATAGAGGTATGCATCCACACTTACCTGTACACCCCACACATGTAGATGCACATACACAACCAATAGCAGACACGTTGTTTTTCTTTGTTTATTTTTTGTGTTTTTTTTGTTTGAAATGGAAATTAAAAATAAAGCAGTCCTCCGCAGAGGAGGGGTGGTGGAGGGAATATATATGTAGATATATAAAATAATTGTCTCACAACTAGGGTGACATATCTTGTCTGCTCACTCAATTGTAGTGCTCCTTAGTTATCCATACTGACCATCTAGTCTCCATACACCCATATATATATTTTTTTGGGAATATGGTGGGGTGCACGGGATTCCGCCGTCTGCCAGCGGTGGGGAGCTCGTACCCTGACCACTCCCTCACTTTTAATGTACCGCAGTTTTGAATTGCACACACTTCAGTTCACACACACATTCATACACACCGACATGTACATACATTACACACACACACATTGAGCGGGGGGCAGATGGGGGCCTGAAGGGGGCCCCTTTTATTCTCCCTCTCTGGGACCTTGGAGGGTGTGGTGGGTGGTCCCGGGGGGGGGTCTGGAGAGTACCCGGAAAACCTACCTGGTCCTTGACCCACAGTGGCACATCCTTGATGATAATACGTTGTTGTAAATTTGTATTATGTGGTGGTTGATGTTGCTATTTATTGTTATTGTTGTTATCACAGCTGCAGCTGTACTTATCATTTTTGTTATTGCTATTACTTTTGTTATTGGCTCTAGTTGTTTTTCTTTTTATTTATTTTTATTATTTTTATTTTCTTTTTGTTTTTCTTAATTTTTTGTTTTTTTTTCCGCAATGGACATGACATTACTTTTGTTATTGGCTCTAGTTGTTTTTCTTTTTATTCATTTTTATTATTTTTATTTTCTTGTTGTTTTTCTTTGTTTTTGTGTTTTTTTTTCTTTATAATGGAAATTTAAAATAAAGTAGTCCTCCGCAGAGGAGAGGTGGTGGAGGGAATATGCATGTAAAAAAAAATTATTATTATATGGAGGTTGATGTTGCTATTTATTGTTATTGTTGTTATCATAACTGCAGCTGTACTTATCATTTTTGATAAAAAAATGAAAAAAACATTTTTGATTTGGAAAAAAAAAACAGTCCTCCGCAGAGGAGGGGTGGTGGAGGGAATATACATGTAAAAAAAAATTATTATTATATGGAGGTTGATGTTGCTATTTATTGTTATTGTTGTTATCATAACTGCAGCTGTACTTATCATTTTTGATAAAAAAATGAAAAAAACATTTTTGATTTGAAAAAAAAAAACAGTCCTCCGCAGAGGAGGGGTGGTGGAGGGAATGTACATGTAAAAAAAAAATAATTATTATATGGAGGTTGATGTTGCTATTTATTGTTATTGTTGTTATCATAACTGCAGCTGTAATTATCATTTTTGTTATTGCTATTACTATTGTTATTGGCTCTAGTTGTTTTTCTTTTTATTTATTTTTATTATTTTTATTTTCTTTTTGTTTTTCTTTGTTTTTGTGTTTTTTTTCTTTATAATGGAAATTTAAAATAAAGTAGTCCTCCGCAGAGGAGGGGTGGTGGAGGGAATATGCATGTAAAAAAAAATAATTGTCACGCAACCGGGGTGACATATATCTCCCTGAGCCTGCGCAGTTTGTCGGGTGTTATGGGTGGTCCCGAAGGGGTCTGACCCCCTCTGCTGGTGGTGCGCTGGGTTGGTGCGTGAGTTGTGTCACTGTGGGTCAGGGTCCTGACGGGTATTCCGGGTACTTTGGGACACTACGTGCGTCGAAGGCGGCTTAATGGTTTGGTCTTGTGCTGGGTGGGGGTGCCTACCTTCTTCTGTGGCCCTGGGTTCGGCTTTCTGGAAAGTGGGGTGGGCCCTTTCCACGGCCCCCCTCTACTTCCCGCTCCCCCTCAGCACTACTGGTGGTCGCATGCCGGGGGGTCAGAATGGGGGGGGTGTCGCTGCTACTCCCCACATCAACTATTAGCACATCCATGGACAAATCGCTACACTTACACACACGCATAAATACATACATATATAGGTATGCATCCACACTTACCTGTACACCCCACACATTTAGATACACATACACAACCAATAGCAGACACGTTGTTTTTCTTTGTTTATTTTTTGTGTTTCTTTTGTTTGAAATGGAAATTAAAAATAAAGCAGTCCTCCGCAGAGGAGGGGTGGTGGAGGGAATATATATGTAGATATATAAAATAATTGTCTCACAACTAGGGTGACATACCTTGTCTGCTCACTCAGTTTTAGTGCTCCTTAGTTATCCATACTGACCATCTAGTCTCGATACACCCATATATATATATTTTTGGGAATATGGTGGGGTGCACGGGATTCCGCCGTCTGCCAGCGGTGGGGAGCTCGTACCCTGACCACTCCCTCACTTTTAATGTACCGCAGTTTTGAATTGCACACACTTCAGTTCACACACACATTCATACACACCGACATGTACATACATTACACACACACACATTGAGCGGGGGAGCAGATGGGGGCCTGAATGGGGCCCCTTTTATTCTCCCTCTCTGGGACCTTGGAGGGTGTGGTGGGTGGTCCCGGGGGGGGTCTGGAGAGTACCCGGAAAACCTGCCTGGTCCTTGACCCACAGTGGCACATCCTTGATGATAATACGTTGTTGTAAATTTGTATTATGTGGTGGTTGATGTTGCTATTTATTGTTATTGTTATCACAGCTGCAGCTGTACTTATCATTTTTGTTATTGCTATTACTTTTGTTATTGGCTCTAGTTGTTTTTCTTTTTATTTATTTTTATTATTTTCTTTTTGTTTTTCTTTGTTTTTGTGTTTTTTTTTCTTTATAATGGAAATTTAAAATGAAGTAGTCCTCCGCAGAGGAGGGGTGGTGGAGGGAATATGCATGTAAAAAAAAATAATTGTCACGCAACCGGGGTGACATATATCTCCCTGAGCCTGCGCAGTTTGTCGGGTGTTATGGGTGGTCCCGAAGGGGTCTGACCCCCTCTGCTGGTGGTGGGCTGGGTTGGTGCGTGAGAGTTGTGTCACTGTGGGTCAGGGTCCTGACGGGTATTCCGGGTACTTTTGGACACTATGTGCGTCGAAGGCGGCTTTGTGGTTTGGTCTTGTGCTGGGTGGGGGTGCCTACCTTCTTCTGTGGCCCTGGGTTCGGCTTCCTGGAAAGTGGGGTGGGCCCTTTCCACGGCCCCCCTCTACTTCCCGCTCCCCCTCAGCACTACTGGTGGTCGCATGCCGGGGGGTCAGAATGGGGGGTGTGTCGCTGCTACTCCCCACATCAACTATTAGCACATCCATGGACAAATCGCTACACTCACACACACGCATAAATACATACATATATAGGTATGCATCCACACTTACCTGTTCACCCCACACATGTAGATGCACATACACAACCAATAGCAGACACGTTGTTTTTCTTTGTTTATTTTTTGTGTTTTTTTTGTTTGAAATGGAAATTAAAAATAAAGCAGTCCTCCGCAGAGGAGGGGTGGTGGAGGGAATATATATGTAGATATATAAAATAATTGTCTCACAACTAGGGTGACATACCTTGTCTGCTCACTCAATTTTAGTGCTCCTTAGTTATCCATACTGACCATCTAGTCTCGATACACCCATATATATATATTTTTGGGAATATGGTGGGGTGCACGGGATTCTGCCGTCTGCCAGCGGTGGGGAGCTCGTACCCTGACCACTCCCTCACTTTTAATGTACCGCAGTTTTGAATTGCACACACTTCAGTTCACACACACATTCATACACACCGACATGTACATACATTACACACACACACATTGAGCGGGGGAGCAGATGGGGGCCTGAAGGGGACCCCTTTTATTCTCCCTCTCTGGGACCTTGGAGGGTGTGGTGGGTGGTCCCGGGGGGGGTCTGGAGAGTACCCGGAACACCTGCCTGGTCCTTGACCCACAGTGGCACATCCTTGATGATAATACGTTGTTGTAAATTTGTATTATGTGGTGGTTGATGTTGCTATTTATTGTTATTGTTGTTATCACAGCTGCAGCTGTACTTATCATTTTTGTTATTGCTATTACTATTGTTATTGGCTCTAGTTGTTTTTCTTTTTATTTATTTTTATTATTTTTATTTTCTTTTTGTTTTTCTTTGTTTTTGTGTTTTTTTTTCTTTATAATGGAAATTTAAAATAAAGTAGTCCTCCGCAGAGGAGGGGTGGTGTAGGGAATATGCATGTAAAAAAAAATAATTGTCACGCAACCGGGGTGACATATATCTCCCTGAGCCTGCGCAGTTTGTCGGGTGTTATGGGTGGTCCCGAAGGGGTCTGACCCCCTCTGCTGGTGGTGCGCTGGGTTGGTGCGTGAGTTGTGTCACTGTGGGTCAGGGTCCTGACGGGTATTCCGGGTACTTTGGGACACTACGTGCGTCGAAGGCGGCTTTATGGTTTGGTCTTGTGCTGGGTGGGGGTGCCTACCTTCTTCTGTGGCCCTGGGTTCGGCTTCCTGGAAAGTGGGGTGGGCCCTTTCCACGGCCCCCCTCTACTTCCCGCTCCCCCTCAGCACTACTGGTGGTCGCATGCCGGGGGGTCAGAATGGGGGGGGTGTCGCTGCTACTCCCCACATCAACTATTAGCACATCCATGGACAAATCGCTACACTTACACACACGCATAAATACATACATATATAGGTATGCATCCACACTTACCTGTACACCCCACACATTTAGATACACATACACAACCAATAGCAGACACGTTGTTTTTCTTTGTTTATTTTTTGTGTTTCTTTTGTTTGAAATGGAAATTAAAAATAAAGCAGTCCTCCGCAGAGGAGGGGTGGTGGAGGGAATATATATGTAGATATATAAAATAATTGTCTCACAACTAGGGTGACATACCTTGTCTGCTCACTCAGTTTTAGTGCTCCTTAGTTATCCATACTGACCATCTAGTCTCGATACACCCATATATATATATTTTTGGGAATATGGTGGGGTGCACGGGATTCTGCCGTCTGCCAGCGGTGGAGAGCTCGTACCCTGACCACTCCCTCACTTTTAATGTACCGCAGTTTTGAATTGCACACACTTCAGTTCACACACACATTCATACACACCGACATGTACATACATTACACACACACACATTGAGCGGGGGAGCAGATGGGGGCCTGAAGGGGGCCCCTTTTATTCTCCCTCTCTGGGACCTTGGAGGGTGTGGTGGGTGGTCCCGGGGGGGGGTCTAGAGAGTACCCGGAAAACCTGCCTGGTCCTTGACCCACAGTGGCACATCCTTGATGATAATACGTTGTTGTAAATTTGTATTATGTGGTGGTTGATGTTGCTATTTATTGTTATTGTTGTTATCACAGCTGCAGCTGTACTTATCATTTTTGTTATTGCTATTACTTTTGTTATTGGCTCTAGTTGTTTTTCTTTTTATTTATTTTTATTATTTTTATTTTCTTTTTGTTTTTCTTAATTTTTTGTTTTTTTTTTCCGCAATGGACATGACATTACTTTTGTTATTGGCTCTAGTTGTTTTTCTTTTTATTCATTTTTATTATTTTTATTTTCTTTTTGTTTTTCTTTGTTTTTGTGTTTTTTTTTCTTTATAATGGAAATTTAAAATAAAGTAGTCCTCCGCAGAGGAGAGGTGGTGGAGGGAATATGCATGTAAAAAAAAATTATTATTATATGGAGGTTGATGTTGCTATTTATTGTTATTGTTGTTATCATAACTGCAGCTGTACTTATCATTTTTGATAAAAAAATGAAAAAAACATTTTTGATTTGAAAAAAAAAACAGTCCTCCGCAGAGGAGGGGTGGTGGAGGGAATATACATGTAAAAAAAAATTATTATTATATGGAGGTTGATGTTGCTATTTATTGTTATTGTTGTTATCATAACTGCAGCTGTACTTATCATTTTTGATAAAAAAATGAAAAAAACATTTTTGATTTGAAAAAAAAAAACAGTCCTCCGCAGAGGAGGGGTGGTGGAGGGAATGTACATGTAAAAAAAAAATAATTATTATATGGAGGTTGATGTTGCTATTTATTGTTATTGTTGTTATCATAACTGCAGCTGTAATTATCATTTTTGTTATTGCTATTACTATTGTTATTGGCTCTAGTTGTTTTTCTTTTTATTTATTTTTATTATTTTTATTTTCTTTTTGTTTTTCTTTGTTTTTGTGTTTTTTTTCTTTATAATGGAAATTTAAAATAAAGTAGTCCTCCGCAGAGGAGAGGTGGTGGAGGGAATATGCATGTAAAAAAAAATAATTGTCACGCAACCGGGGTGACATATATCTCCCTGAGCCTGCGCAGTTTGTCGGGTGTTATGGGTGGTCCCGAAGGGGTCTGACCCCCTCTGCTGGTGGTGCGCTGGGTTGGTGCGTGAGTTGTGTCACTGTGGGTCAGGGTCCTGACGGGTATTCCGGGTACTTTGGGACACTACGTGCGTCGAAGGCGGCTTAATGGTTTGGTCTTGTGCTGGGTGGGGGTGCCTACCTTCTTCTGTGGCCCTGGGTTCGGCTTTCTGGAAAGTGGGGTGGGCCCTTTCCACGGCCCCCCTCTACTTCCCGCTCCCCCTCAGCACTACTGGTGGTCGCATGCCGGGGGGTCAGAATGGGGGGGGTGTCGCTGCTACTCCCCACATCAACTATTAGCACATCCATGGACAAATCGCTACACTTACACACACGCATAAATACATACATATATAGGTATGCATCCACACTTACCTGTACACCCCACACATTTAGATACACATACACAACCAATAGCAGACACGTTGTTTTTCTTTGTTTATTTTTTGTGTTTCTTTTGTTTGAAATGGAAATTAAAAATAAAGCAGTCCTCCGCAGAGGAGGGGTGGTGGAGGGAATATATATGTAGATATATAAAATAATTGTCTCACAACTAGGGTGACATACCTTGTCTGCTCACTCAGTTTTAGTGCTCCTTAGTTATCCATACTGACCATCTAGTCTCGATACACCCATATATATATATTTTTGGGAATATGGTGGGGTGCACGGGATTCCGCCGTCTGCCAGCGGTGGGGAGCTCGTACCCTGACCACTCCCTCACTTTTAATGTACCGCAGTTTTGAATTGCACACACTTCAGTTCACACACACATTCATACACACCGACATGTACATACATTACACACACACACATTGAGCGGGGGAGCAGATGGGGGCCTGAATGGGGCCCCTTTTATTCTCCCTCTCTGGGACCTTGGAGGGTGTGGTGGGTGGTCCCGGGGGGGGTCTGGAGAGTACCCGGAAAACCTGCCTGGTCCTTGACCCACAGTGGCACATCCTTGATGATAATACGTTGTTGTAAATTTGTATTATGTGGTGGTTGATGTTGCTATTTATTGTTATTGTTGTTATCACAGCTGCAGCTGTACTTATCATTTTTGTTATTGCTATTACTTTTGTTATTGGCTCTAGTTGTTTTTCTTTTTATTTATTTTTATTATTTTCTTTTTGTTTTTCTTTGTTTTTGTGTTTTTTTTTTCTTTATAATGGAAATTTAAAATGAAGTAGTCCTCCGCAGAGGAGGGGTGGTGGAGGGAATATGCATGTAAAAAAAAATAATTGTCACGCAACCGGGGTGACATATATCTCCCTGAGCCTGCGCAGTTTGTCGGGTGTTATGGGTGGTCCCGAAGGGGTCTGACCCCCTCTGCTGGTGGTGGGCTGGGTTGGTGCGTGAGAGTTGTGTCACTGTGGGTCAGGGTCCTGACGGGTATTCCGGGTACTTTTGGACACTATGTGCGTCGAAGGCGGCTTTGTGGTTTGGTCTTGTGCTGGGTGGGGGTGCCTACCTTCTTCTGTGGCCCTGGGTTCGGCTTCCTGGAAAGTGGGGTGGGCCCTTTCCACGGCCCCCCTCTACTTCCCGCTCCCCCTCAGCACTACTGGTGGTCGCATGCCGGGGGGTCAGAATGGGGGGTGTGTCGCTGCTACTCCCCACATCAACTATTAGCACATCCATGGACAAATCGCTACACTCACACACACGCATAAATACATACATATATAGGTATGCATCCACACTTACCTGTTCACCCCACACATGTAGATGCACATACACAACCAATAGCAGACACGTTGTTTTTCTTTGTTTATTTTTTGTGTTTTTTTTGTTTGAAATGGAAATTAAAAATAAAGCAGTCCTCCGCAGAGGAGGGGTGGTGGAGGGAATATATATGTAGATATATAAAATAATTGTCTCACAACTAGGGTGACATACCTTGTCTGCTCACTCAATTTTAGTGCTCCTTAGTTATCCATACTGACCATCTAGTCTCGATACACCCATATATATATATTTTTGGGAATATGGTGGGGTGCACGGGATTCTGCCGTCTGCCAGCGGTGGGGAGCTCGTACCCTGACCACTCCCTCACTTTTAATGTACCGCAGTTTTGAATTGCACACACTTCAGTTCACACACACATTCATACACACCGACATGTACATACATTACACACACACACATTGAGCGGGGGAGCAGATGGGGGCCTGAAGGGGACCCCTTTTATTCTCCCTCTCTGGGACCTTGGAGGGTGTGGTGGGTGGTCCCGGGGGGGGTCTGGAGAGTACCCGGAACACCTGCCTGGTCCTTGACCCACAGTGGCACATCCTTGATGATAATACGTTGTTGTAAATTTGTATTATGTGGTGGTTGATGTTGCTATTTATTGTTATTGTTGTTATCACAGCTGCAGCTGTACTTATCATTTTTGTTATTGCTATTACTATTGTTATTGGCTCTAGTTGTTTTTCTTCTTATTTATTTTTATTATTTTTATTTTCTTTTTGTTTTTCTTTGTTTTTGTGTTTTTTTTTCTTTATAATGGAAATTTAAAATAAAGTAGTCCTCCGCAGAGGAGGGGTGGTGTAGGGAATATGCATGTAAAAAAAAATAATTGTCACGCAACCGGGGTGACATATATCTCCCTGAGCCTGCGCAGTTTGTCGGGTGTTATGGGTCGTCCTGAAGGGGTCTGACCCCCTCTGCTGGTGGTGGGCTGGGTTGGTGCGTGAGTTGTGTCACAGTGGGTCAGGGTCCTGACGGGTATTCCGGGTACTTTGGGACACTACGTGCGTCGAAGGCGGCTTTATGGTTTGGTCTTGTGCTGGGTGGGGGTGCCTACCTTCTTCTGTGGCCCTGGGTTCGGCTTCCTGGAAAGTGGGGTGGGCCCTTTCCACGGCCCCCCTCTACTTCCCGCTCCCCCTCAGCACTACTGGTGGTCGCATGCCGGGGGGTCAGAATGGGGGGGGTGTCGCTGCTACTCCCCACATCAACTATTAGCACATCCATGGACAAATCGCTACACTCACACACACGCATAAATACATACATATATAGGTATGCATCCACACTTACCTGTACACCCCACACATGTAGATGCACATACACAACCAATAGCAGACACGTTGTTTTTCTTTGTTTATTTTTTGTGTTTTTTTTGTTTGAAATGGAAATTAAAAATAAAGCAGTCCTCCGCAGAGGAGGGGTGGTGGAGGGAATATATATGTAGATATATAAAATAATTGTCTCACAACTAGGGTGACATACCTTGTCTGCTCACTCAATTTTAGTGCTCCTTAGTTATCCATACTGACCATCTAGTCTCGATACACCCATATATATATTTTTTTGGGAATATGGTGGGGTGCACGGGATTCCGCCGTCTGCCAGCGGTGGGGAGCTCGTACCCTGACCACTCCCTCACTTTTAATGTACCGCAGTTTTGAATTGCACACACTTCAGTTCACACACACATTCATACACACCGACATGTACATACATTACACACACACACATTGAGCGGGGGGCAGATGGGGGCCTGAAGGGGGCCCCTTTTATTCTCCCTCTCTGGGACCTTGGAGGGTGTGGTGGGTGGTCCCGGGGGGGGGGTCTGGAGAGTACCCGGAAAACCTACCTGGTCCTTGACCCACAGTGGCACATCCTTGATGATAATACGTTGTTGTAAATTTGTATTATGTGGTGGTTGATGTTGCTATTTATTGTTATTGTTGTTATCACAGCTGCAGCTGTACTTATCATTTTTGTTATTGCTATTACTTTTGTTATTGGCTCTAGTTGTTTTTCTTTTTATTTATTTTTATTATTTTTATTTTCTTTTTGTTTTTCTTTGTTTTTGTGTTTTTTTTTTCTTTATAATGGAAATTTAAAATAAAGTAGTCCTCCGCAGAGGAGGGGTGGTGTAAGGAATATGCATGTAAAAAAAAATAATTGTCACGCAACCGGGGTGACATATATCTCCCTGAGCCTGCGCAGTTTGTCGGGTGTTATGGGTGGTCCCGAAGGGGTCTGACCCCCTCTGCTGGTGGTGCGCTGGGTTGGTGCGTGAGTTGTGTCACTGTGGGTCAGGGTCCTGACGGGTATTCCGGGTACTTTGGGACACTACGTGCGTCGAAGGCGGCTTTATGGTTTGGTCTTGTGCTGGGTGGGCGTGCCTACCTTCTTCTGTGGCCCTGGGTTCGGCTTCCTGGAAAGTGGGGTGGGCCCTTTCCACGGCCCCCCTCTACTTCCCGCTCCCCCTCAGCACTACTGGTGGTCGCATGCCGGGGGGTCAGAATGGGGGGGGTGTCGCTGCTACTCCCCACATCAACTATTAGCACATCCATGGACAAATCGCTACACTTACACACACGCATAAATACATACATATATAGGTATGCATCCACACTTACCTGTACACCCCACACATGTAGATGCACATACACAACCAATAGCAGACACGTTGTTTTTCTTTGTTTATTTTTTGTGTTTTTTTTGTTTGAAATGGAAATTAAAAATAAAGCAGTCCTCCGCAGAGGAGGGGTGGTGGAGGGAATATATATGTAGATATATAAAATAATTGTCTCACAACTAGGGTGACATACCTTGTCTGCTCACTCAATTTTAGTGCTCCTTAGTTATCCATACTGACCATCTAGTCTCGATACACCCATATATATATTTTTTTGGGAATATGGTGGGGTGCACGGGATTCCGCCGTCTGCCAGCGGTGGGGAGCTCGTACCCTGACCACTCCCTCACTTTTAATGTACCGCAGTTTTGAATTGCACACACTTCAGTTCACACACACATTCATACACACCGACATGTACATACATTACACACACACACATTGAGCGGGGGGCAGATGGGGGCCTGAAGGGGGCCCCTTTTATTCTCCCTCTCTGGGACCTTGGAGGGTGTGGTGGGTGGTCCCGGGGGGGGGGTCTGGAGAGTACCCGGAAAACCTACCTGGTCCTTGACCCACAGTGGCACATCCTTGATGATAATACGTTGTTGTAAATTTGTATTATGTGGTGGTTGATGTTGCTATTTATTGTTATTGTTGTTATCACAGCTGCAGCTGTACTTATCATTTTTGTTATTGCTATTACTTTTGTTATTGGCTCTAGTTGTTTTTCTTTTTATTTATTTTTATTATTTTTATTTTCTTTTTGTTTTTCTTTGTTTTTGTGTTTTTTTTTTTCTTTATAATGGAAATTTAAAATAAAGTAGTCCTCCGCAGAGGAGGGGTGGTGTAAGGAATATGCATGTAAAAAAAAATAATTGTCACGCAACCGGGGTGACATATATCTCCCTGAGCCTGCGCAGTTTGTCGGGTGTTATGGGTGGTCCCGAAGGGGTCTGACCCCCTCTGCTGGTGGTGCGCTGGGTTGGTGCGTGAGTTGTGTCACTGTGGGTCAGGGTCCTGACGGGTATTCCGGGTACTTTGGGACACTACGTGCGTCGAAGGCGGCTTTATGGTTTGGTCTTGTGCTGGGTGGGCGTGCCTACCTTCTTCTGTGGCCCTGGGTTCGGCTTCCTGGAAAGTGGGGTGGGCCCTTTCCACGGCCCCCCTCTACTTCCCGCTCCCCCTCAGCACTACTGGTGGTCGCATGCCGGGGGGTCAGAATGGGGGGGGTGTCGCTGCTACTCCCCACATCAACTATTAGCACATCCATGGACAAATTGCTACACTTACACACACGCATAAATACATACATATATAGGTATGCATCCACACTTACCTGTACACCCCACACATTTAGATACACATACACAACCAATAGCAGACACGTTGTTTTTCTTTGTTTATTTTTTGTGTTTCTTTTGTTTGAAATGGAAATTAAAAATAAAGCAGTCCTCCGCAGAGGAGGGGTGGTGGAGGGAATATATATGTAGATATATAAAATAATTGTCTCACAACTAGGGTGACATACCTTGTCTGCTCACTCAGTTTTAGTGCTCCTTAGTTATCCATACTGACCATCTAGTCTCGATACACCCATATATATATATTTTTGGGAATATGGTGGGGTGCACGGGATTCTGCCGTCTGCCAGCGGTGGAGAGCTCGTACCCTGACCACTCCCTCACTTTTAATGTACCGCAGTTTTGAATTGCACACACTTCAGTTCACACACACATTCATACACACCGACATGTACATACATTACACACACACACATTGAGCGGGGGAGCAGATGGGGGCCTGAAGGGGGCCCCTTTTATTCTCCCTCTCTGGGACCTTGGAGGGTGTGGTGGGTGGTCCCGGGGGGGGGTCTGGAGAGTACCCGGATAACCTGCCTGGTCCTTGACCCACAGTGGCACATCCTTGATGATAATACGTTGTTGTAAATTTGTATTATGTGGTGGTTGATGTTGCTATTTATTGTTATTGTTGTTATCACAGCTGCAGCTGTACTTATCATTTTTGTTATTGCTATTACTTTTGTTATTGGCTCTAGTTGTTTTTCTTTTTATTTATTTTTATTATTTTTATTTTCTTTTTGTTTTTCTTTGTTTTTGTGTTTTTTTTTCTTCATAATGGAAATTTAAAATGAAGTAGTCCTCCGCAGAGGAGGGGTGTTGGAGGGAATATGCATGTAAAAAAAAATAATTGTCACGCAACCGGGGTGACATATATCTCCCTGAGCCTGCGCAGTTTGTCGGGTGTTATGGGTGGTCCCGAAGGGGTCTGACCCCCTCTGCTGGTGGTGCGCTGGGTTGGTGCGTGAGTTGTGTCACTGTGGGTCAGGGTCCTGACGGGTATTCCGGGTACTTTGGGACACTACGTGCGTCGAAGGCGGCTTTATGGTTTGGTCTTGTGCTGGGTGGGCGTGCCTACCTTCTTCTGTGGCCCTGGGTTCGGCTTCCTGGAAAGTGGGGTGGGCCCTTTCCACGGCCCCCCTCTACTTCCCGCTCCCCCTCAGCACTACTGGTGGTCGCATGCCGGGGGGTCAGAATGGGGGGGGTGTCGCTGCTACTCCCCACATCAACTATTAGCACATCCATGGACAAATCGCTACACTTACACACACGCATAAATACATACATATATAGGTATGCATCCACACTTACCTGTACACCCCACACATTTAGATACACATACACAACCAATAGCAGACACGTTGTTTTTCTTTGTTTATTTTTTGTGTTTCTTTTGTTTGAAATGGAAATTAAAAATAAAGCAGTCCTCCGCAGAGGAGGGGTGGTGGAGGGAATATATATGTAGATATATAAAATAATTGTCTCACAACTAGGGTGACATACCTTGTCTGCTCACTCAGTTTTAGTGCTCCTTAGTTATCCATACTGACCATCTAGTCTCGATACACCCATATATATATATTTTTGGGAATATGGTGGGGTGCACGGGATTCTGCCGTCTGCCAGCGGTGGAGAGCTCGTACCCTGACCACTCCCTCACTTTTAATGTACCGCAGTTTTGAATTGCACACACTTCAGTTCACACACACATTCATACACACCGACATGTACATACATTACACACACACACATTGAGCGGGGGAGCAGATGGGGGCCTGAAGGGGGCCCCTTTTATTCTCCCTCTCTGGGACCTTGGAGGGTGTGGTGGGTGGTCCCGGGGGGGGGTCTGGAGAGTACCCGGAAAACCTGCCTGGTCCTTGACCCACAGTGGCACATCCTTGATGATAATACGTTGTTGTAAATTTGTATTATGTGGTGGTTGATGTTGCTATTTATTGTTATTGTTGTTATCACAGCTGCAGCTGTACTTATCATTTTTGTTATTGCTATTACTTTTGTTATTGGCTCTAGTTGTTTTTCTTTTTATTTATTTTTATTATTTTTATTTTCTTTTTGTTTTTCTTTGTTTTTGTGTTTTTTTTTCTTCATAATGGAAATTTAAAATGAAGTAGTCCTCCGCAGAGGAGGGGTGTTGGAGGGAATATGCATGTAAAAAAAAATAATTGTCACGCAACCGGGGTGACATATATCTCCCTGAGCCTGCGCAGTTTGTCGGGTGTTATGGGTGGTCCCGAAGGGGTCTGACCCCCTCTGCTGGTGGTGGGCTGGGTTGGTGCGTGAGTTGTGTCACTGTGGGTCAGGGTCCTGACGGGTATTCCGGGTACTTTTGGACACTACGTGCGTCGAAGGCGGCTTTGTGGTTTGGTCTTGTGCTGGGTGGGGGTGCCTACCTTCTTCTGTGGCCCTGGGTTCGGCTTCCTGGAAAGTGGGGTGGGCCCTTTCCACGGCCCCCCTCTACTTCCCGCTCCCCCTCAGCACTACTGGTGGTCGCATGCCGGGGGGTCAGAATGGGGGGGGTGTCGCTGCTACTCCCCACATCAACTATTAGCACATCCATGGACAAATCGCTACACTCACACACACGCATAAATACATACATATAGAGGTATGCATCCACACTTACCTGTACACCCCACACATGTAGATGCACATACACAACCAATAGCAGACACGTTGTTTTTCTTTGTTTATTTTTTGTGTTTTTTTTGTTTGAAATGGAAATTAAAAATAAAGCAGTCCTCCGCAGAGGAGGGGTGGTGGAGGGAATATATATGTAGATATATAAAATAATTGTCTCACAACTAGGGTGACATACCTTGTCTGCTCACTCAATTTTAGTGCTCCTTAGTTATCCATACTGACCATCTAGTCTCGATACACCCATATATATATATATTTTTGGGAATATGGTGGGGTGCACGGGATTCCGCCGTCTGCCAGCGGTGGGGAGCTCGTACCCTGACCACTCCCTCACTTTTAATGTACCGCAGTTTTGAATTGCACACACTTCAGTTCACACACACATTCATACACACCGACATGTACATACATTACACACACACACATTGAGCGGGGGGCAGATGGGGGCCTGAAGGGGGCCCCTTTTATTCTCCCTCTCTGGGACCTTGGAGGGTGTGGTGGGTGGTCCCGGGGGGGGGGTCTGGAGAGTACCCGGAAAACCTACCTGGTCCTTGACCCACAGTGGCACATCCTTGATGATAATACGTTGTTGTAAATTTGTATTATGTGGTGGTTGATGTTGCTATTTATTGTTATTGTTGTTATCACAGCTGCAGCTGTACTTATCATTTTTGTTATTGCTATTACTTTTGTTATTGGCTCTAGTTGTTTTTCTTTTTATTTATTTTTATTATTTTTATTTTCTTTTTATTTTTCTTTGTTTTTGTGTTTTTTTTTTTTCTTTATAATGGAAATTTAAAATAAAGTAGTCCTCCGCAGAGGAGGGGTGGTGTAAGGAATATGCATGTAAAAAAAAATAATTGTCACGCAACCGGGGTGACATATATCTCCCTGAGCCTGCGCAGTTTGTCGGGTGTTATGGGTGGTCCCGAAGGGGTCTGACCCCCTCTGCTGGTGGTGCGCTGGGTTGGTGCGTGAGTTGTGTCACTGTGGGTCAGGGTCCTGACGGGTATTCCGGGTACTTTTGGACACTACGTGCGTCGAAGGCGGCTTTGTGGTTTGGTCTTGTGCTGGGTGGGGGTGCCTACCTTCTTCTGTGGCCCTGGGTTCGGCTTCCTGGAAAGTGGGGTGGGCCCTTTCCACGGCCCCCCTCTACTTCCCGCTCCCCCTCAGCACTACTGGTGGTCGCATGCCGGGGGGTCAGAATGGGGGGGGTGTCGCTGCTACTCCCCACATCAACTATTAGCACATCCATGGACAAATCGCTACACTCACACACACGCATAAATACATACATATAGAGGTATGCATCCACACTTACCTGTACACCCCACACATGTAGATGCACATACACAACCAATAGCAGACACGTTGTTTTTCTTTGTTTATTTTTTGTGTTTTTTTTGTTTGAAATGGAAATTAAAAATAAAGCAGTCCTCCGCAGAGGAGGGGTGGTGGAGGGAATATATATGTAGATATATAAAATAATTGTCTCACAACTAGGGTGACATACCTTGTCTGCTCACTCAATTTTAGTGCTCCTTAGTTATCCATACTGACCATCTAGTCTCGATACACCCATATATATATATATTTTTGGGAATATGGTGGGGTGCACGGGATTCCGCCGTCTGCCAGCGGTGGGGAGCTCGTACCCTGACCACTCCCTCACTTTTAATGTACCGCAGTTTTGAATTGCACACACTTCAGTTCACACACACATTCATACACACCGACATGTACATACATTACACACACACACATTGAGCGGGGGGCAGATGGGGGCCTGAAGGGGGCCCCTTTTATTCTCCATCTCTGGGACCTTGGAGGGTGTGGTGGGTGGTCCCGGGGGGGGGTCTGGAGAGTACCCGGAAAACCTACCTGGTCCTTGACCCACAGTGGCACATCCTTGATGATAATACGTTGTTGTAAATTTGTATTATGTGGTGGTTGATGTTGCTATTTATTGTTATTGTTGTTATCACAGCTGCAGCTGTACTTATCATTTTTGTTATTGCTATTACTTTTGTTATTGGCTCTAGTTGTTTTTCTTTTTATTTATTTTTATTATTTTTATTTTCTTTTTGTTTTTCTTTGTTTTTGTGTTTTTTTTTTCTTTATAATGGAAATTTAAAATAAAGTAGTCCTCCGCAGAGGAGGGGTGGTGTAAGGAATATGCATGTAAAAAAAAATAATTGTCACGCAACCGGGGTGACATATATCTCCCTGAGCCTGCGCAGTTTGTCGGGTGTTATGGGTGGTCCCGAAGGGGTCTGACCCCCTCTGCTGGTGGTGCGCTGGGTTGGTGCGTGAGTTGTGTCACTGTGGGTCAGGGTCCTGACGGGTATTCCGGGTACTTTGGGACACTACGTGCGTCGAAGGCGGCTTTATGGTTTGGTCTTGTGCTGGGTGGGCGTGCCTACCTTCTTCTGTGGCCCTGGGTTCGGCTTCCTGGAAAGTGGGGTGGGCCCTTTCCACGGCCCCCCTCTACTTCCCGCTCCCCCTCAGCACTACTGGTGGTCGCATGCCGGGGGGTCAGAATGGGGGGGGTGTCGCTGCTACTCCCCACATCAACTATTAGCACATCCATGGACAAATCGCTACACTTACACACACGCATAAATACATACATATATAGGTATGCATCCACACTTACCTGTACACCCCACACATTTAGATACACATACACAACCAATAGCAGACACGTTGTTTTTCTTTGTTTATTTTTTGTGTTTCTTTTGTTTGAAATGGAAATTAAAAATAAAGCAGTCCTCCGCAGAGGAGGGGTGGTGGAGGGAATATATATGTAGATATATAAAATAATTGTCTCACAACTAGGGTGACATACCTTGTCTGCTCACTCAGTTTTAGTGCTCCTTAGTTATCCATACTGACCATCTAGTCTCGATACACCCATATATATATATTTTTGGGAATATGGTGGGGTGCACGGGATTCTGCCGTCTGCCAGCGGTGGAGAGCTCGTACCCTGACCACTCCCTCACTTTTAATGTACCGCAGTTTTGAATTGCACACACTTCAGTTCACACACACATTCATACACACCGACATGTACATACATTACACACACACACATTGAGCGGGGGGCAGATGGGGGCCTGAAGGGGGCCCCTTTTATTCTCCCTCTCTGGGACCTTGGAGGGTGTGGTGGGTGGTCCCGGGGGGGGGTCTGGAGAGTACCCGGAAAACCTACCTGGTCCTTGACCCACAGTGGCACATCCTTGATGATAATACGTTGTTGTAAATTTGTATTATGTGGTGGTTGATGTTGCTATTTATTGTTATTGTTGTTATCACAGCTGCAGCTGTACTTATCATTTTTGTTATTGCTATTACTTTTGTTATTGGCTCTAGTTGTTTTTCTTTTTATTTATTTTTATTATTTTTATTTTCTTTTTGTTTTTCTTTGTTTTTGTGTTTTTTTTTTCTTTATAATGGAAATTTAAAATAAAGTAGTCCTCCGCAGAGGAGGGGTGGTGTAAGGAATATGCATGTAAAAAAAAATAATTGTCACGCAACCGGGGTGACATATATCTCCCTGAGCCTGCGCAGTTTGTCGGGTGTTATGGGTGGTCCCGAAGGGGTCTGACCCCCTCTGCTGGTGGTGCGCTGGGTTGGTGCGTGAGTTGTGTCACTGTGGGTCAGGGTCCTGACGGGTATTCCGGGTACTTTGGGACACTACGTGCGTCGAAGGCGGCTTTATGGTTTGGTCTTGTGCTGGGTGGGCGTGCCTACCTTCTTCTGTGGCCCTGGGTTCGGCTTCCTGGAAAGTGGGGTGGGCCCTTTCCACGGCCCCCCTCTACTTCCCGCTCCCCCTCAGCACTACTGGTGGTCGCATGCCGGGGGGTCAGAATGGGGGGGGTGTCGCTGCTACTCCCCACATCAACTATTAGCACATCCATGGACAAATCGCTACACTTACACACACGCATAAATACATACATATATAGGTATGCATCCACACTTACCTGTACACCCCACACATTTAGATACACATACACAACCAATAGCAGACACGTTGTTTTTCTTTGTTTATTTTTTGTGTTTCTTTTGTTTGAAATGGAAATTAAAAATAAAGCAGTCCTCCGCAGAGGAGGGGTGGTGGAGGGAATATATATGTAGATATATAAAATAATTGTCTCACAACTAGGGTGACATACCTTGTCTGCTCACTCAGTTTTAGTGCTCCTTAGTTATCCATACTGACCATCTAGTCTCGATACACCCATATATATATATTTTTGGGAATATGGTGGGGTGCACGGGATTCTGCCGTCTGCCAGCGGTGGAGAGCTCGTACCCTGACCACTCCCTCACTTTTAATGTACCGCAGTTTTGAATTGCACACACTTCAGTTCACACACACATTCATACACACCGACATGTACATACATTACACACACACACATTGAGCGGGGGGCAGATGGGGGCCTGAAGGGGGCCCCTTTTATTCTCCCTCTCTGGGACCTTGGAGGGTGTGGTGGGTGGTCCCGGGGGGGGGTCTGGAGAGTACCCGGAAAACCTACCTGGTCCTTGACCCACAGTGGCACATCCTTGATGATAATACGTTGTTGTAAATTTGTATTATGTGGTGGTTGATGTTGCTATTTATTGTTATTGTTGTTATCACAGCTGCAGCTGTACTTATCATTTTTGTTATTGCTATTACTTTTGTTATTGGCTCTAGTTGTTTTTCTTTTTATTTATTTTTATTATTTTTATTTTCTTTTTGTTTTTCTTTGTTTTTGTGTTTTTTTTTTCTTTATAATGGAAATTTAAAATAAAGTAGTCCTCCGCAGAGGAGGGGTGGTGTAAGGAATATGCATGTAAAAAAAAATAATTGTCACGCAACCGGGGTGACATATATCTCCCTGAGCCTGCGCAGTTTGTCGGGTGTTATGGGTGGTCCCGAAGGGGTCTGACCCCCTCTGCTGGTGGTGCGCTGGGTTGGTGCGTGAGTTGTGTCACTGTGGGTCAGGGTCCTGACGGGTATTCCGGGTACTTTGGGACACTACGTGCGTCGAAGGCGGCTTTATGGTTTGGTCTTGTGCTGGGTGGGCGTGCCTACCTTCTTCTGTGGCCCTGGGTTCGGCTTCCTGGAAAGTGGGGTGGGCCCTTTCCACGGCCCCCCTCTACTTCCCGCTCCCCCTCAGCACTACTGGTGGTCGCATGCCGGGGGGTCAGAATGGGGGGGGTGTCGCTGCTACTCCCCACATCAACTATTAGCACATCCATGGACAAATCGCTACACTTACACACACGCATAAATACATACATATATAGGTATGCATCCACACTTACCTGTACACCCCACACATTTAGATACACATACACAACCAATAGCAGACACGTTGTTTTTCTTTGTTTATTTTTTGTGTTTCTTTTGTTTGAAATGGAAATTAAAAATAAAGCAGTCCTCCGCAGAGGAGGGGTGGTGGAGGGAATATATATGTAGATATATAAAATAATTGTCTCACAACTAGGGTGACATACCTTGTCTGCTCACTCAGTTTTAGTGCTCCTTAGTTATCCATACTGACCATCTAGTCTCGATACACCCATATATATATATTTTTGGGAATATGGTGGGGTGCACGGGATTCTGCCGTCTGCCAGCGGTGGAGAGCTCGTACCCTGACCACTCCCTCACTTTTAATGTACCGCAGTTTTGAATTGCACACACTTCAGTTCACACACACATTCATACACACCGACATGTACATACATTACACACACACACATTGAGCGGGGGAGCAGATGGGGGCCTGAAGGGGGCCCCTTTTATTCTCCCTCTCTGGGACCTTGGAGGGTGTGGTGGGTGGTCCCGGGGGGGGGTCTGGAGAGTACCCGGAAAACCTGCCTGGTCCTTGACCCACAGTGGCACATCCTTGATGATAATACGTTGTTGTAAATTTGTATTATGTGGTGGTTGATGTTGCTCTTTATTGTTATTGTTGTTATCACAGCTGCAGCTGTACTTATCATTTTTGTTATTGCTGTTACTTTTGTTATTGGCTCTAGTTGTTTTTCTTTTTATTTATTTTTATTATTTTTATTTTCTTTTTGTTTTTCTTTGTTTTTGTGTTTTTTTTTCTTCATAATGGAAATTTAAAATGAAGTAGTCCTCCGCAGAGGAGGGGTGTTGGAGGGAATATGCATGTAAAAAAAAATAATTGTCACGCAACCGGGGTGACATATATCTCCCTGAGCCTGCGCAGTTTGTCGGGTGTTATGGGTGGTCCCGAAGGGGTCTGACCCCCTCTGCTGGTGGTGGGCTGGGTTGGTGCGTGAGTTGTGTCACTGTGGGTCAGGGTCCTGACGGGTATTCCGGGTACTTTTGGACACTACGTGCGTCGAAGGCGGCTTTGTGGTTTGGTCTTGTGCTGGGTGGGGGTGCCTACCTTCTTCTGTGGCCCTGGGTTCGGCTTCCTGGAAAGTGGGGTGGGCCCTTTCCACGGCCCCCCTCTACTTCCCGCTCCCCCTCAGCACTACTGGTGGTCGCATGCCGGGGGGTCAGAATGGGGGGGGTGTCGCTGCTACTCCCCACATCAACTATTAGCACATCCATGGACAAATCGCTACACTCACACACACGCATAAATACATACATATAGAGGTATGCATCCACACTTACCTGTACACCCCACACATGTAGATGCACATACACAACCAATAGCAGACACGTTGTTTTTCTTTGTTTATTTTTTGTGTTTTTTTTGTTTGAAATGGAAATTAAAAATAAAGCAGTCCTCCGCAGAGGAGGGGTGGTGGAGGGAATATATATGTAGATATATAAAATAATTGTCTCACAACTAGGGTGACATACCTTGTCTGCTCACTCAATTTTAGTGCTCCTTAGTTATCCATACTGACCATCTAGTCTCGATACACCCATATATATATATTTTTGGGAATATGGTGGGGTGCACGGGATTCCGCCGTCTGCCAGCGGTGGGGAGCTCGTACCCTGACCACTCCCTCACTTTTAATGTACCGCAGTTTTGAATTGCACACACTTCAGTTCACACACACATTCATACACACCGACATGTACATACATTACACACACACACATTGAGCGGGGGGCAGATGGGGGCCTGAAGGGGGCCCCTTTTATTCTCCCTCTCTGGGACCTTGGAGGGTGTGGTGGGTGGTCCCGGGGGGGGGTCTGGAGAGTACCCGGAAAACCTACCTGGTCCTTGACCCACAGTGGCACATCCTTGATGATAATACGTTGTTGTAAATTTGTATTATGTGGTGGTTGATGTTGCTATTTATTGTTATTGTTGTTATCACAGCTGCAGCTGTACTTATCATTTTTGTTATTGCTATTACTTTTGTTATTGGCTCTAGTTGTTTTTCTTTTTATTTATTTTTATTATTTTTATTTTCTTTTTGTTTTTCTTTGTTTTTGTGTTTTTTTTTTTTCTTTATAATGGAAATTTAAAATAAAGTAGTCCTCCGCAGAGGAGGGGTGGTGTAAGGAATATGCATGTAAAAAAAAATAATTGTCACGCAACCGGGGTGACATATATCTCCCTGAGCCTGCGCAGTTTGTCGGGTGTTATGGGTGGTCCCGAAGGGGTCTGACCCCCTCTGCTGGTGGTGCGCTGGGTTGGTGCGTGAGTTGTGTCACTGTGGGTCAGGGTCCTGACGGGTATTCCGGGTACTTTGGGACACTACGTGCGTCGAAGGCGGCTTTATGGTTTGGTCTTGTGCTGGGTGGGCGTGCCTACCTTCTTCTGTGGCCCTGGGTTCGGCTTCCTGGAAAGTGGGGTGGGCCCTTTCCACGGCCCCCCTCTACTTCCCGCTCCCCCTCAGCACTACTGGTGGTCGCATGCCGGGGGGTCAGAATGGGGGGGGTGTCGCTGCTACTCCCCACATCAACTATTAGCACATCCATGGACAAATCGCTACACTTACACACACGCATAAATACATACATATATAGGTATGCATCCACACTTACCTGTACACCCCACACATTTAGATACACATACACAACCAATAGCAGACACGTTGTTTTTCTTTGTTTATTTTTTGTGTTTCTTTTGTTTGAAATGGAAATTAAAAATAAAGCAGTCCTCCGCAGAGGAGGGGTGGTGGAGGGAATATATATGTAGATATATAAAATAATTGTCTCACAACTAGGGTGACATACCTTGTCTGCTCACTCAGTTTTAGTGCTCCTTAGTTATCCATACTGACCATCTAGTCTCGATACACCCATATATATATATTTTTGGGAATATGGTGGGGTGCACGGGATTCTGCCGTCTGCCAGCGGTGGAGAGCTCGTACCCTGACCACTCCCTCACTTTTAATGTACCGCAGTTTTGAATTGCACACACTTCAGTTCACACACACATTCATACACACCGACATGTACATACATTACACACACACACATTGAGCGGGGGAGCAGATGGGGGCCTGAAGGGGGCCCCTTTTATTCTCCCTCTCTGGGACCTTGGAGGGTGTGGTGGGTGGTCCCGGGGGGGGGTCTGGAGAGTACCCGGAAAACCTGCCTGGTCCTTGACCCACAGTGGCACATCCTTGATGATAATACGTTGTTGTAAATTTGTATTATGTGGTGGTTGATGTTGCTATTTATTGTTATTGTTGTTATCACAGCTGCAGCTGTACTTATCATTTTTGTTATTGCTATTACTTTTGTTATTGGCTCTAGTTGTTTTTCTTTTTATTTATTTTTATTATTTTTATTTTCTTTTTGTTTTTCTTTGTTTTTGTGTTTTTTTTTCTTCATAATGGAAATTTAAAATGAAGTAGTCCTCCGCAGAGGAGGGGTGTTGGAGGGAATATGCATGTAAAAAAAAATAATTGTCACGCAACCGGGGTGACATATATCTCCCTGAGCCTGCGCAGTTTGTCGGGTGTTATGGGTGGTCCCGAAGGGGTCTGACCCCCTCTGCTGGTGGTGGGCTGGGTTGGTGCGTGAGTTGTGTCACTGTGGGTCAGGGTCCTGACGGGTATTCCGGGTACTTTTGGACACTACGTGCGTCGAAGGCGGCTTTGTGGTTTGGTCTTGTGCTGGGTGGGGGTGCCTACCTTCTTCTGTGGCCCTGGGTTCGGCTTCCTGGAAAGTGGGGTGGGCCCTTTCCACGGCCCCCCTCTACTTCCCGCTCCCCCTCAGCACTACTGGTGGTCGCATGCCGGGGGGTCAGAATGGGGGGGGTGTCGCTGCTACTCCCCACATCAACTATTAGCACATCCATGGACAAATCGCTACACTCACACACACGCATAAATACATACATATAGAGGTATGCATCCACACTTACCTGTACACCCCACACATGTAGATGCACATACACAACCAATAGCAGACACGTTGTTTTTCTTTGTTTATTTTTTGTGTTTTTTTTGTTTGAAATGGAAATTAAAAATAAAGCAGTCCTCCGCAGAGGAGGGGTGGTGGAGGGAATATATATGTAGATATATAAAATAATTGTCTCACAACTAGGGTGACATACCTTGTCTGCTCACTCAATTTTAGTGCTCCTTAGTTATCCATACTGACCATCTAGTCTCGATACACCCATATATATATATATTTTTGGGAATATGGTGGGGTGCACGGGATTCCGCCGTCTGCCAGCGGTGGGGAGCTCGTACCCTGACCACTCCCTCACTTTTAATGTACCGCAGTTTTGAATTGCACACACTTCAGTTCACACACACATTCATACACACCGACATGTACATACATTACACACACACACATTGAGCGGGGGGCAGATGGGGGCCTGAAGGGGGCCCCTTTTATTCTCCCTCTCTGGGACCTTGGAGGGTGTGGTGGGTGGTCCCGGGGGGGGGTCTGGAGAGTACCCGGAAAACCTACCTGGTCCTTGACCCACAGTGGCACATCCTTGATGATAATACGTTGTTGTAAATTTGTATTATGTGGTGGTTGATGTTGCTATTTATTGTTATTGTTGTTATCACAGCTGCAGCTGTACTTATCATTTTTGTTATTGCTATTACTTTTGTTATTGGCTCTAGTTGTTTTTCTTTTTATTTATTTTTATTATTTTTATTTTCTTTTTGTTTTTCTTTGTTTTTGTGTTTTTTTTCTTTATAATGGAAATTTAAAATAAAGTAGTCCTCCGCAGAGGAGGGGTGGTGTAAGGAATATGCATGTAAAAAAAAATAATTGTCACGCAACCGGGGTGACATATATCTCCCTGAGCCTGCGCAGTTTGTCGGGTGTTATGGGTGGTCCCGAAGGGGTCTGACCCCCTCTGCTGGTGGTGCGCTGGGTTGGTGCGTGAGTTGTGTCACTGTGGGTCAGGGTCCTGACGGGTATTCCGGGTACTTTGGGACACTACGTGCGTCGAAGGCGGCTTTATGGTTTGGTCTTGTGCTGGGTGGGCGTGCCTACCTTCTTCTGTGGCCCTGGGTTCGGCTTCCTGGAAAGTGGGGTGGGCCCTTTCCACGGCCCCCCTCTACTTCCCGCTCCCCCTCAGCACTACTGGTGGTCGCATGCCGGGGGGTCAGAA
The DNA here is from genome assembly GCF_023856365.1 of Brienomyrus brachyistius. Taxonomy (NCBI): domain Eukaryota; kingdom Metazoa; phylum Chordata; class Actinopteri; order Osteoglossiformes; family Mormyridae; genus Brienomyrus; species Brienomyrus brachyistius. The sequence goes on along the minus strand of NW_026042485.1, from coordinate 55,569 downwards.
TGGGGGGGGTGTCGCTGCTACTCCCCACATCAACTATTAGCACATCCATGGACAAATCGCTACACTTACACACACGCATAAATACATACATATATAGGTATGCATCCACACTTACCTGTACACCCCACACATTTAGATACACATACACAACCAATAGCAGACACGTTGTTTTTCTTTGTTTATTTTTTGTGTTTCTTTTGTTTGAAATGGAAATTAAAAATAAAGCAGTCCTCCGCAGAGGAGGGGTGGTGGAGGGAATATATATGTAGATATATAAAATAATTGTCTCACAACTAGGGTGACATACCTTGTCTGCTCACTCAGTTTTAGTGCTCCTTAGTTATCCATACTGACCATCTAGTCTCGATACACCCATATATATATATTTTTGGGAATATGGTGGGGTGCACGGGATTCCGCCGTCTGCCAGCGGTGGGGAGCTCGTACCCTGACCACTCCCTCACTTTTAATGTACCGCAGTTTTGAATTGCACACACTTCAGTTCACACACACATTCATACACACCGACATGTACATACATTACACACACACACATTGAGCGGGGGAGCAGATGGGGGCCTGAAGGGGGCCCCTTTTATTCTCCCTCTCTGGGACCTTGGAGGGTGTGGTGGGTGGTCCCGGGGGGGGGGTCTGGAGAGTACCCGGAAAACCTGCCTGGTCCTTGACCCACAGTGGCACATCCTTGATGATAATACGTTGTTGTAAATTTGTATTATGTGGTGGTTGATGTTGCTATTTATTGTTATTGTTGTTATCACAGCTGCAGCTGTACTTATCATTTTTGTTATTGCTATTACTTTTGTTATTGGCTCTAGTTGTTTTTCTTTTTATTTATTTTTATTATTTTTATTTTCTTTTTGTTTTTCTTTGTTTTTGTGTTTTTTTTTCTTTATAATGGAAATTTAAAATGAAGTAGTCCTCCGCAGAGGAGGGGTGTTGGAGGGAATATGCATGTAAAAAAAAATAATTGTCACGCAACCGGGGTGACATATATCTCCCTGAGCCTGCGCAGTTTGTCGGGTGTTATGGGTGGTCCCGAAGGGGTCTGACCCCCTCTGCTGGTGGTGGGCTGGGTTGGTGCGTGAGTTGTGTCACTGTGGGTCAGGGTCCTGACGGGTATTCCGGGTACTTTTGGACACTACGTGCGTCGAAGGCGGCTTTGTGGTTTGGTCTTGTGCTGGGTGGGGGTGCCTACCTTCTTCTGTGGCCCTGGGTTCGGCTTCCTGGAAAGTGGGGTGGGCCCTTTCCACGGCCCCCCTCTACTTCCCGCTCCCCCTCAGCACTACTGGTGGTCGCATGCCGGGGGGTCAGAATGGGGGGGGTGTCGCTGCTACTCCCCACATCAACTATTAGCACATCCATGGACAAATCGCTACACTCACACACACGCATAAATACATACATATAGAGGTATGCATCCACACTTACCTGTACACCCCACACATGTAGATGCACATACACAACCAATAGCAGACACTTTGTTTTTCTTTGTTTATTTTTTGTGTTTTTTTTGTTTGAAATGGAAATTAAAAATAAAGCAGTCCTCCGCAGAGGAGGGGTGGTGGAGGGAATATATATGTAGATATATAAAATAATTGTCTCACAACTAGGGTGACATACCTTGTCTGCTCACTCAATTTTAGTGCTCCTTAGTTATCCATACTGACCATCTAGTCTCGATACACCCATATATATATATTTTTGGGAATATGGTGGGGTGCACGGGATTCCGCCGTCTGCCAGCGGTGGGGAGCTCGTACCCTGACCACTCCCTCACTTTTAATGTACCGCAGTTTTGAATTGCACACACTTCAGTTCACACACACATTCATACACACCGACATGTACATACATTACACACACACACATTGAGCGGGGGGCAGATGGGGGCCTGAAGGGGGCCCTTTTTATTCTCCCTCTCTGGGACCTTGGAGGGTGTGGTGGGTGGTCCCGGGGGGGGGTCTGGAGAGTACCCGGAAAACCTACCTGGTCCTTGACCCACAGTGGCACATCCTTGATGATAATACGTTGTTGTAAATTTGTATTATGTGGTGGTTGATGTTGCTATTTATTGTTATTGTTGTTATCACAGCTGCAGCTGTACTTATCATTTTTGTTATTGCTATTACTTTTGTTATTGGCTCTAGTTGTTTTTCTTTTTATTTATTTTTATTATTTTTATTTTCTTTTTGTTTTTCTTTGTTTTTTGTTTTTTTTTCCGCAATGGACATGACATTACTTTTGTTATTGGCTCTAGTTGTTTTTCTTTTTATTCATTTTTATTATTTTTATTTTCTTTTTGTTTTTCTTTGTTTTTGTTTTTTTTTTTCTTTATAATGGAAATTTAAAATAAAGTAGTCCTCCGCAGAGGAGAGGTGGTGGAGGGAATATGCATGTAAAAAAAAATTATTATTATATGGAGGTTGATGTTGCTATTTATTGTTATTGTTGTTATCATAACTGCAGCTGTACTTATCATTTTTGATAAAAAAATGAAAAAAACATTTTTGATTTGAAAAGAGAAAACAGTCCTCCGCAGAGGAGGGGTGGTGGAGGGAATATACATGTAAAAAAAATAATTATTATATGGAGGTTGATGTTGCTATTTATTGTTATTGTTGTTATCATAACTGCAGCTGTACTTATCATTTTTGTTATTGCTATTACTATTGTTATTGGCTCTAGTTGTTTTTCTTTTTATTTATTTTTATTATTTTTATTTTCTTTTTGTTTTTCTTTGTTTTTGTGTTTTTTTTTTCTTTATAATGGAAATTTAATATAAAGTAGTCCTCCGCAGAGGAGGGGTGGTGGAGGGAATATGCATGTAAAAAAAAATTATTGTCACGCAACAGGGGTGACATATATCTCCCTGAGCCTATGTGTGTATATATAAATATATATATATATATATATATATATAGATATTTCTTCTTTTTTTTTTTTTCGCAGTGGACAATAAAAATAACGCAGTTCTCCATAAAGGAGGGATGGTGGATGGACTATATATATACATATATATAAATAATTGTCACACAACTGGGGTGACATGCCTTGCCTGCTCCCCCAATTTTAGTGCACCTTAGTTATCCAACCTGACCATCTAGTGTCGATACACCTATATATATATGTGTGTGTGTGTGTGTGTGTGTGTGTGTGTGTGTGTGTGTGTGTGTGTGTGTGTGTGTGTGTGTGTGTGTGTGTGTGTGTGTGTGTGTGTATATGTATATATATATATATATATATATATATATATATATATATATATATATATATATATATATATATATATATATATATATATATATATATATATTGTCACGGGCGATCGCGGGCAAAGCGGCGATCGTGAGGGCAAGCGGGGAATCAGGAAGCAGGCAGGCAGGATTCGGGACGAACGGGGTTTATTATCAGGAAATCCGGGGCAGGGAACACAGGACGGCAACAGACATCAATGACGGACAAAGGACTCGGGTAAGACACGGACTGAAATACACAGGACTGATTGAAAATAAGCAGACACAGCTGGGTACAATCCGGGAAACACGTGGGTAAGCAGGGGGCGTGGCACACAGGAGGAGCCGACGAGCAGGGCGTGACAGAACCCCCCCCCAAAGGCGCGCTTCACCGGGCGCGCCAGGGAGGAGGCGACAGACGGGACACGGGAACCGGGACCTGGAGCAAAAAAAAAAACAGAACCATCAACGAGAGACGGGAAACAGGACCGAGGGACAAAACAGGGCAAGCGACAGGACGTGAGACAGGAGCTGACACAGGACAGGGAAGGCAGAAAGACAAACCAGGAAAGGGGACACAGCGGGAACTGGAGGAACAAAAGGACCAGGAGTGAACGAAGGGAACAGAGGAGGACGAGGAGCAGAGACGGGAGGAACAAAGCGAGGGGGAGCAGAGACAGGTGGGACAAAGAAAGGGGAAGCAAACGAAGGAGGGACCAGGGCAGGAGAGAAGGGAGTGAAGGCTGGGGAACAAAGGGGAGCCCGAGGGAGACCCAGCGGGCGACGGGTGGCAGCCGGAGGGGCCGCAGACGGCCGGGAGGCCGGAGCCGGAGGGGACCGAGAAGGGGCTGAGGAGACTGGGCGAGGGACCCGCGGAGGGGCCAGGGAGGGAGCAGGAGGGAGCACCGGGGAAGGGGACGAGGGAGCTGGAAGGGGCCAGGGCGAAGGCAAGGCGAGGGGGGGAGCCGCCGTAGGGCAGGGCGAGCCAGGGGGCAGGGCGGGCGGGACCCCAGCCCTGCGTCTGTGCCCCCTCCCCTTGCGGACAATAAAAATAACGCAGTTCTCCGTGAAGGAGGGCTGGTGGAGGGAACATATATAGATATATATAAAATTATTGTCACACACCTGGGGTGACATGCCTTGCCTGCTTGTGGGATGAGGAAGATTCAGGGACTGGAAATGGGATTGAAACTGAAGATGTTCTCATTCCTTTTTGTATTGTTTACAAATTTTCCTTCCCCCAGATATGAGGAGTTTGCTGCTATATTGTGCACTATTTGAGATTCTGATGCTGGTATTTTTATTGTTTATAAGTTTGTTATTGTTTTCAAGTTCTTTTGTGCTTTTGCATTTTTCCTTCTGTTTTAGTAATTGCTGTTTGATGTCTGTGAAGGATGGGTGGGGTGAGAAAACTCAGGGACTGGAAGCGGGATTAAAACTGAAGATTACATGCTCATTCCTTTTTGTTTTGTTTACAAATTCTCCTACCGTCTGATATGTGGAGTTTGCTGCTATATTGTGTACTAATAGAGATTCTGATGCTGCTATTTTTATTGTTTATAAATGTGTTATTGTTTCCAAGTTGAGTATTCAATAAATGCTAAATTGAGATCTTTTGTGTATCGTTTGTTATTATTACTGTGATATTCTATCATCCAAATAAAGGGAAAAACGTCCAATTATGGGCCAAAAAAAATCAGCAGCATATATCGGCCATCACCTTACCCTGACTCCTAAATATCGGCATCGGCTATTGAAAACCCCATATCGGTCGACCTCTAGTCACAGTACATTCTGTCCAATTCATCCATCGAGTTAAGTCACACACCCACTTGAGGGGGCACTCCGGCAGACGTGAGGATGGGGATGTTCTTTCCCCTATAACATCCACTGCAGAAGTACATCTCGCTCCTGTTCACAGGGCTTACTTCAATGATGAAGCAGGGCTGGTTGGCTGGACAAGTGAAGTTGTCCTGCTGCTGGGTCTCGGTGCTGTTTTTCTACCTAAACTTGAAGGTGGAATTGTGTTCCAACTCGCTCCCTGGGACTGCAGCATAGCCAAACATCGCGAGCAGCGTCGGCCACACCCACCACCAGAACCATCACACTGTCCTGTACACATAAAGAAGAAGTAAAACCTGTTTTAAACCTGAGTGTTTTGGACTTTTCTAAAGAGGTTGTGACAATCTATGCGTTTTCAGATAATTCCATTATATTGAGCTAATTGGCTTACAGTGATGCTGTATATTTCTTGTGCTTTAATTTGTACTGATTTTAACTATTTTACATTTAGTTTGTACGCAACAGAACAGAAATTAATAGTAGTAATGTTTGGCAGCATAGGTGATTCGTTAAAATTATACCGAAGAATGGAAAATGTGATATTTAGAATATTTTTTGCAATTTAGTAGCTAATTTAAGCACTTACCCAATGCCTCAATTTGTTTTAGGTCAATAATGTCCGAGCCAAAAGAATGAATGTATGAATTTAATACAATTCACCCACTCCCACCCACACACAAATCTGAAATTCAATTTATTAAGACATTTCTTAAACATTAGTGCATTAACAAAAAAGGAAAATCTTAAGAGATTCAGTAGGATTTTCTATGTTAGACTTAAGTTAATAGTTCAATAGTGTTTACATATTTCAGTATAGCAGTTTGACTTTAATGTTGAAACAGATGCTAAAACATGGAATAATTTCATAACTAGAGAAAAATGTTATTCACAAACACTAGCAAAGGTAGCTTATAGTTAAGCTTACTTAAGTCAGCAAGTCAGGCTACAGTGTGTAAGAATAGTCGTAAACGATAATTTGTCTCAGTCTTGCATGACAGAATAAGTAAACAGAAAATATAAAACGGCTGAAACAGCGTCATTAACGTCAGCTACAGTAGAGGCGCAGAAAAGGTGTCATGATGAAGTATTCCCAAACTTTGGAAGACCGCATGCGAGCCTTTTTTTGCTGCGTGTTTCTTCAGGCTCCAGAGCTCCGCTGGTTGACGCAGCCATGTTGGCTCGTGTGCGGGGGGGTGGGCGGCAAATTTCTTTTTTGCAGGGTGGTAGGTGATGTCTCATTAATATTTCTGAGAGAAGTGCTACATGATTGACCAGTGCATGCCTTACAAAATGGTGTGGCACTGCATCCAAGCCTGCAACACTGAGTCGCAAATACAGTGGAAACCATTTGTAGTAATCATGTCTGTCTGGCTGATTTCCAACTAATTGATATTTGTATATTTATTACATGAATATAAAGTAATAGAACAAACTGCAGTGCATGATGGGTAGGATCTAAAGGCTGCCTAACGTCCTCATCCGTCTGACGACATACATCAAGACTAGGAAGGTGCATAATGTTCATGCCTGGTTGCGTTTGTTGGTCCAGAAAGTAATTCAATTTCGCCATGTAGGCTACGTTCTTAAAAACTGCTTGGATATAACCCGATTATATGCTGTGGGCCTTTTAATTTCTTTGTTTACCAGGTAGGCTACCTTCTTTAAACTGCATTTTGTTAGACTACATATTTAGGGAGGACTTTATACATTTATTGTAGTCTTTATAAATATGTATATAGTTTAGCCTAACCCAGCCACTTAAGGGAGCAAGCCAGCTCAAGTAGGTGTCGGTCCCAAGCCCGGATTAATGGGGAGGGTTGGCGTCAAGAAATAAAGAGACTGTATCTTCACTGCATGACTGATGTCAAAATGTGGGAAATGTGTGGTTGTATAAATAAATGCATTAAAGTAGGTTAATGATTCTGTGCTGTCTAAATTGTATAGAAAAGTTCTTCATATAGCCAAACAAATCTCCGTAGAAAACGCAATTTAGCCACTAAAACTTTACAGTTATTGTGAGGGACAGTCGAATTCTCTCGTTAAGTGTTTTGTGATCCTGCACCTACACTTTGCCGACCCCAGGAGGATGGGCTCCCCCTTTGAGTTTGGTCCCTCCCAAGGTTTCTTCCTTCTTGGGAGTTTTTCCTTGCTTTCGTCACCTATGGCTTATTCACTGGGGGCTTTGGGTGGGGATGCTATAAAGCAAAGCATTTTCCCTCCCAGTTTCCTCCTCTGGTCCACGTTGCAGGACCATCAGCCATCAGAAACAGCCCAGACAGTCTCCTTCAGCTTCTTTAGTGTCCTTGGAAGCCAAGGCAGTTTTAGATCCGAGGAGAGGTTTATCAGAAGGACACATATTACGTCGTTTGTCCTGAAATGTAACATGGGGGTGAAGAGTTAAGCGGTTTAGTCAGATTGGAGTCGTTTATTCAGCAGTGGCAGCGCCAGTGACTTAATGCTACAGGTGCTATAGGGGAGTGAGATTATTTAGAGCGGGTGCTTTAGCTTTTCAGCTTATGTAGATGGTGTATAGAAGCACACAGCACGATAAGCTACAGCATGTAGGAGGATAAAATATGAAATTCTAATGTCTAGCTCACAGAGCCTCTATGTGTACTTTGAACAAAAAATACACTACAAGTATGGAATAAAAACCGCAAAAATGTCTTACACAATATATAGATTTTACAAATAGTAAAAAAAAATGAAGCCAATCTTTTGGGGGTGCTGTGGGGGTACTATGGTCATCGCTGGAGGAGCTAGAGCCCCCCCCCCCCCCCCCAAGCTTTTCCCTGGTGCTGCCACTGTTGTTCAGAGTAAAAGTAACTTTGTCATTAATAATCAGTACTCTGATCAAATTTTTGCATGTACAAACACAATCAAAGTTTAACCACATGTTTAGACACAATTCACACACCTGTTACATTTCCATAATACTAAGACTCTCTACACTTACTTCATCCACTTTCTTGTTTGGTACACAGTCAATTGATGGAACTGTAAGATCATTACCAGACCGTCTGCTGCAAACTCTACAGTTAATGAATGGCTGCAAAAACACACAGACACACAAAAACAGTTTTTAAAGAGTGGTGGCCAATAAATACAGTGAGAGAAGGTGTAGTAAAGATATATCTAAAGATTTAAGGCAGAGCTGCTGGACTGCAGGGTTTAATCACACAGAACAATTTTAGGGGAAAGAGCTTCCAAAGCAGGGTCACCATAAGGCTATATTATACAAAGCAAGTTCATCTAAAAGTATGAACAACAAATCCCGTTTAACTGAACACTGTTCTGTATTAAAATACTGTCCTCCGATCAAGCTAAGTGGTCCTGTAGTTCACTATTTAAAGAGGTAAATTTAAAGAGTAATTCACACTGCACATCTACCCTGCTCTGACCAGGTTTAATTGCTCGCTTTCTAATTAAGTCCTGCCCTTTCACCACAAAACACCACGCTGCCATTTAAGGCTGATTTCTATAATGAGAGTTAGTTAACCCGGCTCGATTGAGTTAACTCTGGGTATGTAAAACCCGCTTTGTAGTACAGCCCACAGCTCTTTAAATAAGGCCAGCTAGGGTTCATAGCTCGAGGCAAAATCTACAGGTCGCCCCTCAGATGATTAGCATTTGTTTCTGTCTGGTAATCCAGCTTTTAAGCCTGTAAGCCTACTGAAATTTGAGAATAATGTGAAAGAACTGGCTGTTTGAGGCCACCGATCTATTTGTTACTTTATTGTTGGCTAACTTTCCCCTGCAGGGCATCAAAAAAGTTAACACAAACCTAAATTAATTTGCTAACTGATATGTCCAATGCTCACAGTCACAGTGACTCATTACTTACCCTGTTGGTCATAAACACGCAGTCATCCCGATAGTCTGTTGCAGTTGACTTTGGACATTTTGTTGCTCTCAAGAGAATCTCAATGTCAATGTTTGCACTGCTCATCTAAATCACATAAACATGTTATATACAAAATTGCCTACAACTGTTTTAAAGGCAATATAACAAACAACAATCACCCAAAAAATGGCAAACTGTCACAGACTTGAATGTAGCAGATTCAGAGGGAAACTGTGAGAAGGTAAAATTGACCAGGGCTGAGATATAAAACCATCACTTTCATTGTGAAGAGACATTAAGCATCATATGCATTGAAATTAAAACATCAAAATCAATGTGATACTCATTAGTTCAGCTTGCAGATGATGAAAGTTTCACACTTTTGTAAACACTTTCTCAGTAGTTACCTTTGGACGGCCCTGGATGTTATAGAAATTCATGTGCTGACGGGTTCCTTGATGAGCATTTTCGACTGCGAGTTTAATGGCCGTCTTGTAGAGTGCAGGGAGACTGTGGTAATCTTGCTGTGCCTCTGTGGAGATATGTGCACAGCGTGTAGTTAGAGTATGGAATAGTCTTCCTGTTAGTGTAGCACAAGCTAAAACCCTGGGTTCCTTAAAATCAGAGCTAGATAAGATTTTAACAACTCTGAGCTATTAGCTAAGTTCTCCCCAAAGGAGCTTGATGGGCCGAATGGCCTCCTCTCATTTGTAAATCTCTTTGGTTCTTATGAGTCAGCTTACAGAGATGAGGTCCAGAAAGTGGCAGGTTGGAGTTCAGCAAACAATTTGGCACTAAACAGCACAAAGACAAAGGAAGCCATCATTGACTTCAGGAAGGATGGAGGCGAGGTGACACTGGCCTGCCTGCCTAGATAGATAGATAGATGGATGGATGAATGTTTTTATTGACATTGTAAGTACAATGAGATTTAGTTTGGAACGCGCCAGCAGCTGCACAGTATATTTACAATTACATAGATTGTGAGGCATGAAATAGAATCAGAGAATAAAGTATGTACAGAGATCGGGTGAAGACGGGTATTATTTTAAAGCAGAGAAATCAGGAACCTCGCGCACATGTAACCCCTCATAGGTCTGCGTTGTGGTTTTTTCACTCAAAGAACGAGGGGACGTGGGACCATGCAACCATTTTATTCTCCTGGCACAAAACAGCAGAAAGCTGGGATTCCGCGGGGCAGCAATGCGCTGGTTTAATCTCCGGAACTGAGAGAGAGCCGAGCAGTTCTACCTGATACCACTAGAGGTCAGTGTATACGAAAAGCTTAGGCTCACACAGGAGTGCAAGTGGAAATAACAAAATGTCCACTGTTACACACACACAAAGGACACACGTCAATGACCGGACTGGGGAAACATACTCTAACGCGGACGTAAATTCACCAGACTAATTAACAATGAGAAACAGTCGGTAACACTGGGATTCCACACGAGGTAGATGAGGGGGAGTGGCACATGGGAGGATCGGACGACCGGGGCATGACATATATAAACAAAATAAGGGACTGGTAAGTTTGTAAGTAAATTCAGTTTTCAGTGGTCTAAATGCACATAAATATGGGTATCGCACATGTGGGGTATTGCATCAAAATGTTCTTGTGCTTTCTTCAGGCTCCGCAGGAAGTGGAGCCTCTGAAGTCCTTTTTTGGCCATGACTGAAGTGTTTGTGGTCCATGACAGGTCACAGCTGATCTGAACCGCGAGGAATCAATCAATGATTGATCAATCAATGTTCAGAACCACCTCCACCTTCTCACCATCGACGCTGATGGGGTGGTGTTCCCCGTGCTTCAGTCTCCTGAAGTCCAGGATCAGTTCTTTTGTCTTTTTTGAGTTCAGGGGCGAGGTTGTTGTCCTGGCTGCAGCGCTCCAGGTTCTCGACCTCTTCCCAGTAGGCTGACTGGTTGTTGTTCGAGATCAGACCTATCACAGTTGTATTGTCTGCAAACTTAATTATGAGGTTAGAATCATGGGTGGGTTCGCAGTCGTGTGTGAAGAGGGAGTAGAGGAGGGGGCTGAGCACACAGCCCTGAGGTGCTCCTCTGTTGAGAGTGATGGAGGGGGAGGTGTGGTTACCCATGCGCACTGTCTGTGGGCTGTTGGTCAGAAAGTCCAAGACCCAGTTGCACAGGTGTGTGTTCAGTCCAAGGTTGTCCAGTTTATGGCCAGCTTGATGGGGGGAGATGGTGTTAAAGGCGGAGCTGTAGTCGATAAACAGCATCCGTACGTAGCTGTCCCGCTGCTCCAGGTGTGATAGGGCAGTGTGGAGGGCCAAGGTAATGGCATCCTCAGCTGACCTGTTTGACCTGTAGGCAAACTGCTGTTGGTCCAGGGTGGAAGGGATGTTGTTCTTGATGTGTGCTAAGACCAGCTTCTCAAACCACTTCATAACAATGGGGGTCAGGGCCACTGGAAGATAGTCATTCAGGAGCGCTTTGCCTCTCTGATGCCTCTCCTCAGGTTGGACCTGACTGTTTAGTAGACTTCTCGGCCGCCAGTGCAGAAAGCCTCATCACGTGACTTCAGGAGCTGTTGAACTTCCCTGTTCATCCATGCAGTTTGCGGTTGGGGAAAGTGCGTATGACCTTGAAAGTGGTAACAGTGTCCATGTAGAGGTTTATGTAGGAAACAACAGAGGATGCGTGTAGGATCACACATGCACAGATCACAAAGCTTAAATTCCAGGTGGCCTGAGACAAGGCCTACCCTGGTACGAGAGGCACACATCGGCCTAGGCCTCAAAGGGGGGTTCGTGAACCCACACACACGGACACACTTAAACACACACAGATAACAAGGGAGGCCAGCACTCCAACTTTTATTGCTCAAAGTTTTAACACCTACAGACAGCAGAGTGGACCTCAAGGACAGGGGTCCCTCGACTTGGCACACAACCCCCTCCCCAGACATCCTGCCTTACATACCACTCACCCAACATCCTAAAGAAAGTTTCTTTTAAGTTTGGCTGTTGTATATCTGTATATTTATTTACCCATGACTACTAGTCTCAATATACAGAGAGGTTATGTTTGTAATGTGTCCTAACTTTCAAAGATTCTTTTACTTTGACTGACAAACCTCCCCCCCCCTTTTCTTTTCCATATTCCTCAGCAGCCCTTATCTGATCTTTGTATTCTACCATGCCTATCTAAGGGTAAGATGTGCTGTTGGAATGAGAATATGTCATATAATGTCTGTATAAAGGGTAACCTCTGATTGAGGTGCAACCTAGACCACCTGGACCAGGTACTGGTGTGAGTAATATAACATAACATAATGACATAATATAAGTAATCATTAATTAATCATTACAGATGGTATGAGGTGTGAACCAATAGGCTGGTATGGCATGTTTGGTATCAAACCGATGGAAAATCACTCCAGTTTCCAAATCTGGTTAGTGGTTACCACGAAAGTGAATATATCAAAAGTTACACCAGCCTAACGAAAATCATCAATACAAGGGAAATCAGTCTGGTCATAAATCTCAAAAGGACTGATACAGACCCCCTTCCGAAAGCCCGCCAAATGGATGGTCAGCCATTGGTCCAGGACTCGAATTCCTGGTCACTCCTATTCACGAACTGTACACTATAAAACCTGGCACCTCAGAACAAAGCCAGGGGAGGAAAAACAGAAGGGAGGAGAAAACAACAGACCATCAGCCCGAAGAGAGGCAGAGAACATCAGCCCAAGAGAAGAGAAGCCCACAAGAAGCCCTCCTGAAGCCTATCAGTGAAGACCCAGCTGGACAGAGAACTGCAACCAAGCCCAAGCTTCACCAGGAGAGGGAATCAGAGGGCTCCACTCCAACAACCGCTGCAAACACCGCGCCTTCCTGAGTGCCATCACCCATCACCTCATCAGCCTCCGCAACCAACTGCCAAGACCCCCCCCCCACACACACACTCTGCAACCAAGTAAACCAACGTCCTTTCATTTCTAACAATCTAAACTCCTATTCACCTGCTATATTACTTTAGGACAGTATTTCCACAAATTGCTTGCTTCGCAGAACAGTATTTTCCCTTTTAAGGTTACTCATTTTAAATCTGGTCATTGCATTTTCATGATTACATTGTTTGTGTCCACTCCGTTATTTCGTGTTTATTGTTTGTTAGGTGAAATGTCTGTCTTATGTTAGTTATAGGAATAAATGCATGTCTTTTTCACAACTTCAGCCTCCGTTCATTGAGTGGTCACAATAGTCCCTGCCTGTGCGATCTACGCCCTGAAACCTCAAACTCGCCTGAAATATCGCGAGACTCTCTCTCATCGGCCGTGAGGGGAGCTTCGCTACCGATCGTTTACATTACCTGGTGACGCAGCTCGTTGGACGAGCCTTCTATTCTAACCCAGGTTATTAAGCGATACTGGTTATTAATGAGTCCCATTTACGTCTCACATTAACAGACTCACGGGGATTCGCAATTGAGTTTGGAGGAGCCGACCATTCGGCATAACAATTGGTTAATAATGAGCATTAAGTAATAATTAATTAAAAGTGAATTAATTTCAAAACATATTGGTGGAAATATTAAAATTTACCTGAGCTAATAATTCCTACATGCGTACACAACTTCAGCCTCCGTTCATTGCGTGCTCACAATAGTCCCTGCCTGTGCGATCTACGCCCTGAAACCTCAAACTCGCCTGAAATGTCGCGAGACTCTCTGTCATCGGCCGTGAGGGGAGCTTCGCTACCGATCGTTTACATTACCTGGTGACGCAGCTCGCTGGACGAGCCTTCTATTCTAACCCAGGTTATTACGCGATACTGGTTATTAATGAGTCCCATTTACGTATCACATTAACAGACACACGGGGATTCACAATTGAGCTTGGAGGAGCCGACCATTCGGCATAACAATTGGTGATGGCATTTGCTTTGCAGAACAGTATTTTCCCTTCTAAGGTTACTCATTTTAAATCTGGTCATTGCATTTTCATGATTACATTGTTTGTGTCCACTCCGTTATTTCGTGTTTGTTTGTTAGGTGTAATGTCTGTCTTATGTTAGTTATAGGAATAAATGCATGACTTTTACACAACTTCAGCCTCCGTTCATTGAGTGCTCACAATAGTCCCTGCCTGTACGATCTACGCCCTGAAACCTCAAACAATTGAGTTTGGAGGAGCCGACCATTCGGCATAACAATTGGTAAATAATCACAAGGCACAAGGTTTAAACTTATTCTGAGCACACAATTTAAACTTTTTATGACCGGTCGTGCAGTGAAGAAGCGCTACTGTGAACTGTCTGCAAAAGTCGCACTCGTGGCAATCTGAAGGCATTTAAGCGGGATCATGCGGGCTTATAGTTATTTTTATTTCTATTATTAGTAGTTATATTATTTTGTTTTATTTTTGGTTATCTCATTGTAGTTCTTTCGTATTAAACTGCAGTAAACTTTAACCCTATGTCTGACGAGATTCTCAGCGCTTTGTTTCCAGGTTCGATTCGGACGAATTTCTCCGTTTCTATATATTCTGGGAGAAATCTCTCTATTAGCGAACGGGAATACTTGTTACGAGGTTCTAACCTGAATTATGTTGCGCTTGGACTCCCTGACATAAGACCGATAGCTTAGTTACTTGTCAGGATCATACTCGTATGTGTGTGCCTGCTTTAGACAAAGCAAGTTTAACACCACTTTGCGCTGTGAGCCAAGTGTGTCTGTCATTTCGAAATTGGGAGTCTCCTGTGCTTGAGACCCGCCGTGATTAAGCACCATTTGCGACGAGATATAGTGTAGTCTCTATTTAGATCCGTCGCCGTAACGCGAGCGCCGTCTTGCTTCAGTAATTGTTTTAAGGGGTTTTAAACTGCGCAAAGGCACAGAAGAAGGCCGCAAGCGGCATGCGGATACATTAAATGTGTGTGTCACTCATCTAGCGTCGGCAACCGCCTAGCTATATCTTTGGTTTCCTCTAGTGGTCAGGCATAGAACTACCACTCCATTTCGAAATTGCGCCTCTACTGGTCAGCCATAGAACTACCCATTTCGATATTGCGCCTCTAGTGGTCAGGCATAGAACTACCACTCCATTTCGAAATTGCGCCTCTACTGGTCAGCCATAGAACTACCCATTTCGATATTGCGCCTCTAGTGGTCAGGAATAGAACTACCACTCCATTTCGAAATTGCGCCTCTAGTGGTCAGGCTTAGAACTACCACTCCATTTCGAAATTGCGCCTCTAGTGGTCAGGCTTAGAACCACCACTCCATTTCGAAATTGCGCCTCTAGTGGTCAGGCATAGAACTACCACTCCATTTCGAAATTGCGCCTCTAGTGGTCAGGCATAGAACTACCACTCCATTTCGAAATTGCGCCTCTAGTGGTCAGGCATAGAACTACCACTCCATTTCGAAATTGCGCTTCTAGCGGCAGGCCATAGCAGTGCCACTCCATTGAAATTGCACCTCTAGTGGTCAGCCATAGTAGGTTAACAACATCTGAGTTGGGTCTCTGGTGGTCAACTGCGGTTATACCAACACGCATAATTGGACACAGGTTCTTGCCTGAAAACAGGAAACAACTTCACGGACAAAAATCAATTTGATCACAATACATTAACATCTAATTAGGTTATTGTTGCATAACTAATTGATGTTTACAATTGAATAAGAAACACAATTCATTTGGTTTGATTTCTGTTTTACCTTTTTGATTTATTTTAGGTTTTATTTCACCTTATGCTTTCATTCACTCCCTCTCCCCCAACAAGGGGACTTGCATAGAAGTTCAACCATTATTAACAACAGTAAACCAGTTACGTACACAATCCCATTAGGAAGTCGTTTGGATGTGATCAGTTGAGCCTTTCGGGTGCTGGGTGCTTACCATTCGCTCTCTGTTGGTTGAGCTTGTCTGTGGCTCTGCTGTCACTGCTTGCGATCATACAGTTTGTCAGAACCGAAGGGGAGTTCTCAGCAATTGGACGCCCAAAAGCGTGTCAGCCCGGCTACACCCACTGACTCATTAAGGGCAAGGCTGACAGGTACCTCAGGCGGTCATTACAACTTTTGAGCAGGACCTCGTCTAGGATGAGATCTGACAACGGCCCTAGCTTGGGCTCTCACTAGGGTGGGTGATACCTGAAGGCAATTTTGCCAGCCGATAAGCTGAGCTCCACCTGGGTTGTCTCAGTTGTGCATACAGAACACGCCCTTCCAAGATGACATTGCTGGGGATCGGGGGAGTGGGAGCCGGACTCAGGCTTGCTTGGCTGGGATTGAGCTTATGGGACGTGCCCTGTTCAGGAGGGACACCTGACAGCATTCAAACCTCTCCACCTGCATCACTAGCTTAACACTGCAACACCTCGTATAGGGACAAATAAAGCAGAACCTACTAGTGGTCCCCCTTCTGGTCAAAGAAGGGAAGAACATCAGCCCAAGAGAAGAGAATCCCACAAGATGCCCTCCTGAAGCCTATCAGTGAAGACCCAGCTGGACAGAGAACTGCAACCAAGCCCAAGCTTCACCAGGAGAGGGAATCAGAGGTGCTCCACTCCAACAACCGCTGCAAACACCACGCGTCCCTGAGTGCCATCACCCATGCTTTGGTGCACTGAGCTTGCTGCTCGTCACGTTGCTGACCCATGACTGCACCTCCAGTTCCAGCACGAACCATATTATCAAATTTGCAGATGGCACCACAATAGTGCGTCTCATCAGTGACAACCATGACACATGTCATACAGAGAGGATGTGCGACAGCTAGCAGTCTGGTGCAAGGACAATAATGTACATAACTTTGGCAAGACAAAAGAGCTGATTGTTGACTTCAGAAGGACCAAGGCTGGCCACTCCCCACTCACCATCGATGGCACCACAGCAGAGAAGTGAAGAGCACCAAGTTCTTTTGTGTTCACATCACAGAGGACCTCTTCTGGACAAGCAACACCGCTTCCTTGACAAAAACATCCCGGAAATGCCTGCACTTTCTGCATCGACTGAAGAAAGTACACCTCCCCAAATCTGTCTTCGCCACCTTCTACAGCGTTCTGACCAGCTGTAGTACAGTCTGTTATGGAGACTGCCACGCCTCAGAGCACAGAGACCTTCAGAGGATTGTGCAGACAGTTGAGTGCATCATCAGTAGTTCTTCACCCAGCCTGCAGGACCTTGACACCTCCCGCTGCATCCAAATAGCCACCAGCATCGATGCTGAACCTCCACCATCGCTCCCACAGGCTACACTCCCCTTCTTCACCTAGAAGATTCTATAGCATCAGGAGCCGGTCTGCTACACTGTGCAATATCTTCTTCTCCCAAGCAGTCTGGCTCCTGAACACCACTAAAATGGATTTAAAATATCTGATGGCAAGTAAAAAATTCTGAATTGTTTTAATACTTTGTTGTTATGACTAAACAATTAATTACATAATACCTTTTTGCGGAATTTTTACAGCCTGTAAGTGTTGTTGCATAAGTGTTCAAGATGCAAATTGATCATTTATTCATAATTGATTTTATTTAAAATAATTCATTGAATGTAAGGATAAAATGTAAACACACTACCGTTCAAAAGTTTGGATCACTTAGAAATTTTCTTACTTTTGAAAAAAGGCAAGTTTTTTGTCCATGAAAATAACACCAAGTTGATCATCCACGCATTTTGATAAATCCGCAGACTGAGTCATTTCCCAGTCCGTGTAATCAAAACAGTTCCGTAACATGGAATCTGATTGGTCCGACCAACAGTGCACCATCCTAAGGGTTGGAGTTTCCTGTTTCAGCTTCTGCCTGTAGGCAGGCTGGAGCAGAATGGAGCGATGATCTGATTGGCCGAATGAGGCGTGGGGGAGGGCTTTGTACACATTCTGGAAGGAAGTGTAACAGTGGTTGAGCAGCCTCTCTCCTTCTGTGTTGAACTGAATGTGTTGATGGAGTTCGTATCCCAGAGACTGTGAGCAAGGCCAGGAGCAAGCCAGAGTTGTGGTGTTAGAGATGGATTTTTATTTAAATTAGAAATAGATTATTGTATACTACTACAAATAAGACAGATTAATAAATAGAGTTAATGTGCTTTCTGTCAGAAACGGATGCTGGCTATGTGCTTCCTATACACAGGGCCAGAGTCTAAACAGTGTGCTATAGCCACTCTGTAGTCTCGCAGCACAGTGGATGACGGTCACACTACATGGGGGAGAGAGAGAGAGCATGCTGGGATATGATGTTTTATGGGGTCGTGTGTCTGCGTGCATGCGCTACATGAGTAGAGAGAGAGAGAGAGAGAGAGAGAGAGCATGCTGGGATATGATGTTTTATGAGGTCGTGTGTCTGCGTGCATGCGCTACATGAGTAGAGAGAGAGAGAGAGCATGCTGGGATATGTCTCTATGCGCATGCGCTACAGGCTGCTCAAATGCATTATAGGTAAACATCTCATTTCTACTTCCTTCGACGTCAGGGTCGACTGAAAGGTAATTCCTCCTAAAAGTTTGCTGGTTGAATTCTTTCTTCAACCTTATATCGAAATAAAACTTACTGCTAAAATTTTTCTTCTTTAAACATGTTGGTCAAATATAACAAGTTTAAGTGCTTTCTTCTTTTAAAATACGGAAAGTGCCTACACCTAACAGCACATGACTGCGGCTTGACACCTGATGGACTTTTTCACATTCGTCCTGCTATACGTTTTTTATTATATTTTTGTTTTAATATTTATTATTCCTTAAAACGTAATAAAAAATATCACTTAAATAAATACATGTAATGTATTTTTGTCCTCTTAAAGTTTAACGGCCCCCTGTCTGACGAACCTACATGTTCCCCTTAGCCTAACGACATATATGCCCCACGTGACAGTCAAGCACATCTAATATCATATACAGACATAACAGTGGACCAATCAGAAATCCATATATGGAGATTACCCCTGGGTCAATTAGAATACCATATATGGACATAACTCTGGACCAATTAGAATAAAGGACACAACCCCCCCACCTATGACATCATAAACGGACCCCTACTAAGCTCCGCCCAAAGTGCCTCTAAATTTCTCTAATCACCACTTGTGAAAATGACGAAAGATTTTATTAATTTCTATAAAGTTCCACAAGGCTAGTTTTTAAAACCTTCCAACAATATCAACTATCTCTGTTGATCAAAGATAGTTACTGACAACATTGCACCATCATATCGAAGGTAATCTCTCTGGCGAACCCAATAAAACTTTGGAGAGCTGACTCTTGAATGATTCCTAACCGTTATCGATGGGCCTTAGGTACAAGCTCATAAGAATTCATGACATCAGCTTTAAGAGAATTTGCTTGACTGACAAAGCAGAGGAAGCTTCTTTTCTGCAGAAGATAAGTCCATAAATGTCATGGCATAGAGACGCTGCCATATCCCTGCTTGTCTCTTCCCCTTCATCGCCCTAACAAGCCATACCAGTTACAGTACTTCTTTATCCCTCATCTTGCCTCGTGTTCCTAACCCTAGTGTGGAAATCACTCCCAGCCACCTCTTGTTAGCCCCCTTGTTAGTTACGTATACATCCATCCATCCATCCATCCATCCATTTTCCAAACCGCTTATCCTACTGGGTCGCAGGGGGTCCGGAGTCTATCCCGGAAGCAATGGGCACGAGGCAGGGAACAACCCAGGATGGGGGGCCAGCCCATCGCAGGGCACACTCACACACCATTCGTGATTATATTATTGCACTATACTGTATAAACAAAAAGTAAACTGTTAATAAAAAGTTGTGGTAAAGAAGTGCACAGAGAGTAAGAGAGATTAGGGTTTCACATAAACTTATGTTCATTAGCATTTAGTATTCTGATGGCTTTGGGGGTAGAAGCTCTTATTAAATCTGGTTGTTCTGCAATGCATACTGCGGTAATGTTTACCAGAGGGCAGAAGTTCAAACATCTCATGTGCTGGGTGCATGGGATCTTTTTTAAATATAATTATGCATATGTAGAACTAGGGATATGATCCTATTAAGTATGATAGTTCTGTCTCATTAATGCAGGATCGACATCCATAGTAACTGTGTTGATCTATCCATTTGTGTGCATGTGTGTGTGTGTGTGTGTGTGCGAGCGGGTATACATATCCTACCCCATAACGTGATAAATACCTGTTTTTTTTCCCTTATGGGGACCACGAAACTGAAAACCAGGAAAACTCTATTTTATAAAATTCTGTGACTGCTATGGAAAAACTAAAAATGCAAAACATCTTGTATTTTGCTTGGTTACTCATGGTTATGGTTAGGGCAGGGTGGGGGTTAAGGTTGTCATAGTTAGCGTTAGCATTTATCCCATCGAAGTGAATGAGCGGGCCCCATAAGGATAGGTATACCCTATGTGTGTGTGTGTGTGTGTGTGTGTGTGTGTGTGTCCCATATTGCCTGGGCTTCAGGATACCTCATAACCCGGAACTTCATCAGAAGTAGTTAGAAAATGAATGGATGGATGGATGGATGGATGGATGGACGGACGGACAGATCAATAAAAGTACAGAACATCCATTTTGCAAAGAACCGTCAACACTAAATGTTTGCACTGGTCATGCTCCTGGAAATTAAACTTCTTTTCTGAAAAGCAGCATGTTCATAAATTAGCTGCTGTTATACCTTGGGGGAACAAATGCAGATGAAATTGTAAAACAAACTGCAGTGGCAAAACAGTTCTGGCTGCCCGCCAGCCCTTCTGCCTGCCCGCCCTCCTGCCCATTACGTCCTGCCTGTGCCATCCTCCTGCCTGCCCTCCTGCCTGTGACGTCTTTCCTGTGTGCCCTGCTGCCAGTTATTCTATATTTACATCCGGATTTAACTAATTGAACCATATAGATCAGGACTTTGTTAACCTGACTTCTGCCCTGTGGAAGATGGGCTCCCCCTTTCACTCTGGTTCCTCCAAAGGTTTCTTACTATGACTGAGTTTATCCTTGCCAATGTGGCTTTCTAATTTTTCAGGCTACATCTTGCTCACTGGGGCAATTGGGCAGGGACAAAGTAAAGTGCTTTGAGACAATGTAAGGCTGTGAAAATGCACTATACAAAATAAAGTGAATTGACTTGAGTAACGTGCCACAAAGCAATCCTTCTTTGCCACAGGAAATGTCTGGTGCAATTTATTTTTAATTGTACATGTCAATTGCATAATACCCTGAACTAATTCATTATTATTTCTATTATCATCATCATCATCATCCTGATAAGTATTTCATTAGTATTCCATGGTATTTTGATTTTTCAGGAATCAGTGTGTGTACTGTATACTTTTTAATTTATTTGCACTATGTGTAGTGTCTCTGCACCTGTACATACTTGCTGCATTATGCACAAGAACTTCCCTCAGGCATCAGTATAGTTAATCTAATGTAATATTTCTTGCTTGTTTATTAAGTGGTTTTAGGTATTTTGTGTGTTCCACTTAATTTAGTGTAATTAGTCCTAATTGACTCAGGTTTAGTTTGATTTTTCCTTCTGTTTGTTCCTCTGCATCATGCTACTGTCATAAAATGTCAATGTCTTACCTAACATAAGGGTTTTGTGCATTGTGTTTTGGAGAGAAAGAAATCATGACTTTTTTTGTTTAGATTCATCCACTGATTCCATCACCTCTGACACATTCCCCCTGAATATTTGTTTGTTTGTTTATTTATGTATTTGCTTGGGGGGTGGAATTAACAAACAGAAATAACTGAATGAATCAGGGTAGTGAAAAACATTTATAAACGTATCATTTTGGTATTGGTACAATCCTGTTCTGGTTAGTTAGCAGAGGGAGTAAATCATCCGGTGTTTCATCTCTCAATCTCCTACTACACCCACTCAGCATCACAGTATGGACTCCCCAATGCAACTGATCTGCACGTATTTGTACTCTGGGTGGAAATTGAAGCCCCCATAGGAAAAACTCAAAGCCTACAGACATATGCACAAAACCAGGGGACATGCTCAGTTCTGCAGGCCTGGAAGTGTGAGAGAAGGCTATTGAGTTTCCCCTCTGCCCCTGGTAAAGATGAAACATGCACAAGTCTACTTTTTAACCAACTGCTAAGTCATTCAACACACATATACTTAAATGAACTGACTGACTGATACTGGAGCTTCCAGTGCCTGTAAACCAGGTGCTGGGGTACTCCATTTCCTTCTTGATAATTAGCGCCATTGAAAAAAAACGGTGCCTTTCGTAATATTAACTGACTCTCAGACAAATGTACTGCTTGAAGACCCTGCCACTATTCGTATTTTCCAGCAGGAGTCACAAATCTGCATTGCATTCAGTTTATTCTCAGATGAGCTCATGCATGTTTCTATGTGCATCTTTACACTTAAACAAATACAGCTGCCTAAACCCTGTTGTTATATTCCATATATATTTGTCATGACTGGCCTTTTTTCCTCAAATGATGGATTTCTCAAACTAAAACTGACAGTAATCTAAAATATTTATATTACCACATCATCGACACATGTTCTGATATGACATAGCATTCCCCTGGACCATGGTGCGACTTAGACACGAGATATAACATGCCCTTCACGGTAAAACTCCACATAGGTGCAACACTTAATGTCAACGTTGTCAATGTCAATGTTGACTTAATGTCAACATTAAATTCATGGATGCGCAAATTAAGTAATACAGTTACAGTACAAAAACGAGCAGAGCTGTGTATGGCATGACTATCTCGCGGCGACAGAATATGCTTATCCTTCTAATTATTCAGAAGAAAATATATTTGCAAGCACAGCCGCTCACGGCTTCCGTACAAAAGCTGTCACTACCATACAGGAAGAATACACGGCCAATGTAGGATTTACACAAGTCTGCTTCTTTTGTTTTATTTAGTAACAACTTTCACAAAAATGAACAGCAATACTTCTAAAAGTGCAAATTTGTTGCCAAATTAAATAAACAAAGAAATTAATCATAAAAATAGTCAATATATATACAACTAACCATTTCCAATCAAAAAGTACGTACAAATCTCCAGTACAAGATATACAATGGAACGCAGATAAAATGTTTAAATAGTAATTAACCAAACTATATAAAGAATACACGTTTTAATGCAGGTAGTTTGTATAAATTTTACTGTGTTCAGACTGAAAAATCAGCACCAGCCTTACACACATTGCAGTTCTGCTTTTTTCTTCTTTTAACATAATTACCCGTTTCACGTTCACGAGGCAGAAGATCCCTGCAAATGTGAAAATTCACAAGTAACAGGCACCATTAACCTCAACAAAGTCTGCTAGCCTGAACAATAACAAACTCTATGTATTACCAATTATTACGCAGGTTGTCGTTTTATCAAACCATGACTGTTACTAATACGTGGGAATGAAACGCGTGTCACGAGATCTCGCGATATTACAACATGACGAGATTTCTCGTTGGAGCGAAAAGCGGTTTCACGAAAGCGCTGCTGTAAACATGTGGGCGTCTAACTAAATTACTACAGTAGATGCCCCAGACACTTTTAAATGTTTTGTGTGGCAGCATTTTGGGTACCCGGCGGAAAATATAAATGGCGAAAGGGAGACAGACAAAACACGAATCATCTGTAAGGACTGTAGGAAGCTAATGCCGCACACAGCGGCTAATGCTACTACTAACCACTATGCAAAGCCAATTGCAGCACCATCATAGCTCTTTATTTAAATTCACTGCACCGGTGAAGAAAACATTTTTAAAAAAATGTTATGTTTGTTATTGGGTGCTTTCCACTTCATGCACCCACATACAGCGCTAGCGTAAAGCAATACATTCTGGTCCTGACGCAATGCATCATGGTTAGATTTTTATCGCCCGCTGCATTACGTCACCGTGTCACAAGAAACAAAAACCTCGCGAGGGCAAGACAGATCAGGCAGCATCTCTTAGTTAACTGGCTGCACAAACTGGATCCACCTTCATTACGACACAACTTTGCCCTTATTGGCTTAAGATTTTAGTTACATACATGACGTTTGTATATCTGCTATTTCTCCCTAGAAGCAGGTAACTGCTTTTCAGTTAATTTACCTGGTAAAATTAAGTTTAAATAAATGATATAAATACTGTAATAGTACTC
The DNA here is from genome assembly GCF_023856365.1 of Brienomyrus brachyistius. Classification (NCBI taxonomy): domain Eukaryota; kingdom Metazoa; phylum Chordata; class Actinopteri; order Osteoglossiformes; family Mormyridae; genus Brienomyrus; species Brienomyrus brachyistius. The sequence goes on along the minus strand of NW_026042485.1, from coordinate 31,557 downwards.
GTGAGCTTTGTTTCTTTGTTGTTAGTTACTGTAATGTTGCGCTGCTTTGTTTGTTTAATCGTCTTGTCTGAAGACATTCAAGTTAATCAAATAAGAATTGCACTGTACACTGTACATGACCATAAAAACTTTGAATCATTGAAATAAATGTTTTTGATCTTTTCCTTGGCAGTTATCCTTTTACACAGGGCCTCTATGTACACAATAGTTAATTTTTTTACGACTAACAGTATGGGTCAGGAGTTGGTTATTGTAAAAGAAGTTATGTGCATGCAGGTGATATTTGTATAGATTTATCCACACCCTTGTGGCAATGCTGCCATTGCAGTCAGATCTCGCAACCTAGGAGTATTGGTTGTGTTTATTTCTTGACCCCAACCCTCTCCATTAATCCGGACTTGGGACTGGCACCTACCTGAGCTGGCTTGCTCCCTTAAGTGGCTGTGTTAGGCTAAACTATATACTGTACATATTTACCAAGACTACAATAAAACATCTCGAAATGTGTAGTCTAACAAAACGCAGTTTAAAGAAGGTAGCCTACCTGGCGAAATTGCTAATTCAGGACGTTAGCCTTCAGCCTTTAGATCCTACCCATCATGCACTGCAGTTTTTTGCAAATTCCTCAAATGGAAAATCAACCATCCATCCATCCATCCATTTTCCAAACTGCTTACTGTACTGGGTCACGGGGGGTTTGGAGCCTATCCTGGAAGCAATGGGCATGAGGCAGGGAACAACCCAGGATGGGGGAACCAGCCCATCACAGGGCACACTCACACACCATTCATTCACTCACGCATGTACTCCTATGGGCAATTTAGCAACTCCAATTACCCTCAGCATGTTTTTGGACTGTGGGGGGAAACCGGAGTACCCAGAGGAAATCCCACGACGACATGGGGAGAACATGCAAACTCTGCACACATGTGACCCAGGCAGAGACTCGAACCCGGGCCCCAGAGGTGTGAGGCAACAGTGCTAACCACTGCACCACCATGTTGCCCCCCAAATGGAAAACCATTAAATACAAAAGGAACAGCTTAGTTTGACTTTAAAATATTACCATGTATTATATTTTAAGTTTGTTGTAGGGATTTTACTGATTTTTTTTCTAAAAATAAAATAAAATACACCACACATCCACCATAATAGGAATGTATACAAAAAAATGACAGATATATAAAATCGCAAGTCACAGTTAAAGCGTGAGCATAATGTTTTAGCTGTAAAGAGCTTCGGAGAAATTATATGAGTATAACTTTATGTGTATTTAGTATATGAGAGGGTCGTCTTTTTGTTTGGGGGGGGGGCCTCTATGATCCAGGGCCCGGGCCCAGGGGCGGTGGCCCCGCCCACCCCGTCTATAGCTCCACACCTGCGAACAACATTACATAATAACATACGGGAAAGTAAAATTGGTATACCTTCCAGCACTAATGCCGACTCATTTGAGACAACATCATCTGAGTATGTGTACGACCCAGCAAGGCAGAAACAGCCTCTGCAAGTTAGACTCCCTATGGCTCTTTCGCTAGGATATTTCAGTCAAGTGTGTATTATTTTTAATCAAATATCAAAAATCTTTATTATCCAAGTGCTAAGTCCAAATATATGTAGAGTATATACAATCGCCACATTTTCAATAACCACTTCCGCTGCTCAGGGTTACCATGAACCTGGAATCTAAAGGATGTACATGGCAGGAATTACCTAGGACTGAATGCCAGTATGACACGGGATGCACACTATGAGACCATATGTTTTGGACTATATAAAAAAAAACCCTCACAAATAATGTGAGAGCCTTACAGTTGGCACACGGGCAGGTACACAACAATTTCATTAGAATGCATTCAGGAAGACACTATTCTCCTGGCAAGCGCCAAAACCCGATTCGTCCCCCAGACAAATTCAACACTCCAAAGCACATGTTTCCACTGCTCCACTTCTCTTGGGCAGCTCTAGTAGGGCGGAAATTTGATGAACAGACCTGCTACAAAAGGGGCACCTTATTACAGTCCCACATTGAAAGTCTGAGCTTTTCAGAATAACTCTTTCTACCGGCAATGTTTGTCTATGCAGAGTGCTGTAAGACTGTATACTTATGTGTATGTTAGTAAAGGCTGTAGCTGACACAACGGACCCCACTAATTAGAAAGGGGTAATTGTACACATGTGGCGTCCAGTATGTTCTTCTATAACAGCTTCTTCTTCTTCTTCTTCAAAAAAAAACTCACATTACACAAATTGGCACTATCAAAACGAGGATTATGGGGAAAATGGGGGCTGTGATGGAGATTACATACACGTAGGCATGGTATTTAGTTTTTTCAAATCTGGTCACCTTCCAGAGTAATTGTAAACTAAAACCATCTTCACCCTATTTGATTCTTTATAAATGGACAATCAGTCGCGCAGTAAATGGGGGTATAGAGAGACGCAGAGCTTGTCTAACAAGAAACCCTGGGAAGCTAACATTAATGGGGTGGGTACGGATAGCAAAACCGTTGATACAGATTACAGATTTATATCTCACCTGAACCCTGGCGGGCTCTGTGCCAATAGGGGTTGGGATTAGGGTTAGTTAACTTAAGTAGTAATATTGATGTGTATATTCTCCTATTCTCCAGTCAGTGAATCGTGAAACCTAATGTTAATATGTTTCTATACCTATGTGTTCTGCTTAAAAACCCATAAAGGCAAGCACAGTGTTTAGACATTCTGTTACTTAGACTAGTAAGTAAGTAAGTAAGTAAGTATTCTTATCTTATCTTCTTATCTTATCTTATCTTAGTAAACACTAAGATCCTTCAGCTTTCAATGAACCTGACACAAGAGTCTAAACACCAAATGTGTGCCATGTCATTTGCCATCTTTACGTCTTGTATCCTTTATATGGTAATTGGGTTTTCAAGGTGGAATTGCAGGTCGATCATTTTAAGGATCTAGATGTAAACCCTGGTGTTGCTTTAATATTTTTTTTGCGCAATTTGCTTTGCACACTTCCTTCAGCGGAGAAGCTTACACTACTACACCCCACCAAATGACTGGATGATGCCTTATTATTTAAGGTCTGGCTGTGAACCTCGATTACCGGTACACCATCTTCTGGGTCCTGCCAGGATCAGTCAGAATGGTGGACCTTTGGAGGAATTGGTACAAAACCCAGGAAAGTTTGCAGGTGCTTCAAGAGTATGTGTAGACTTAGTTGGAGGAAGAAGCCACACCACGAAATCGGAAACACAATGAGTTGGTTAATGATTAGGGGTTGGATGAAGGTCAGCTGGTGTGTTTGCGGAACCATGTTCGAGGTAAAATACAGGATTATTGGGATGCCTGTTTATATATGGTAGTTCGGTGTCCCCAAGATCAGGGTGCAGTTTACTCTGCAACTCCAATGGAGGGGGACGGGGTTGTCCGTCAAGTTCACCGAACAGAGTTGCGTCCAGTACCACAGGGGGTTGTTAGGTCAGGGGAAGATGTTCCGGTAATGTCTCCTGAGTCTGGGTTGCCCACAGGGGCAACAGAAATGGAATCGGATGAGGACTCTGTGATTTTACGGGGACAGGGCTGGTGGGAGGGGCGCAATAGAGCATCCACAAGTAGGCCTCGTATAATGGAGGAGGTTATGTCCCCCCCGAAGTGTAGAGACCAGTTAGACGTTCGGTGAGGTCCACCACTGGTCATCATACCAACCCCTATAAGTCAGTGAATGATCGTTCGGTTGGGGAGGAAGACCAGTGGTTTGGGGATAGAATTCTTAGCTGTGATCGTTGGGTCATCAATTTCATTTTGGGGGATGGATTGTAGCCAGGCAATTATAGGCAGGTATAGGAACTGCAGTTAGGACTGGAGGCATAGCTGGGGCGAGATGGCTGCGCATGTTCCGATGGTAGGGCATATTGGCAAAGGAGCAGGCACGGGAAAGACAGGCAGGGTCCTGATAGATTTGGTGGAGCATCGGCGGGCATATTGAATTTGCAGTGTAGCAGCCCTTCTGTTTGCTTGTTTCAGGGGTGAGCAATCTTATCCACAAAGGGCCGGTGTGTATGCAGGTTTTCACTGCAACTCCCTAATTAGATTTCTAATTAGAGGACTGATTGGCTGAAGAGTCCTCATACCTGGTTTTGAAGAGCTAACCTAAAGGTTACCTCAAAAACCTGTTTTTTTTGGTTTGAATGGGGCTGTGAGTTATGGGGTAAACTACTGTTCTTTAGGGGTTTTCAAGGTGGAATTACAGGTGGATAATTTTAAGGATCTGGATGTAAACCTCCCTGGTGTTGCTTTAATATGTTTTATCCAAGCTTGTATCGTGTATTATCTAGCCAGCCGGCTTAGTGGCCCCGGGAGCGGGGTTTAGTGGGAGCGGCTGGCTAGTTTTATTTTCTTTTTTGTTTGTGTCTTTTTCTTTGTTGTATGTATATTTTGGGTTCATTATTAGGCAGGCTGGGCCAGTTGGCACCCGTAGTCTGGGTGCTGGATTGCCCATAGGGGTCTTTTTTATTGCTATGATTTGCTGTGTCATTCACTAGTGTGATTTGTGCTGGATGTGTTTTTAAGGTTGTGCTGTGGCGTGTACCTGAGCAAACTTTGGGCAACCTGTTCTCTTGTTGGCTTTATTGGGGTGCAGTATATAGGTTTATGCCTTTTGAACAAACCCATGATTTCTGTATGTTGATTGTTTAATAAAGTTAAAATATTTTTTTTTGTTTAACATGTGATTTTGGGAGCTTCCCTTCACCCAAGCTCTGACAAAGGGTGGATTAGTCTAATTACGGCCTTCTATAATTAGCTGAATATAACGTATAAAAAAAATCACCTTATGGGTGCTCCGTAGGGTAGCAAGATCTTGAGTTTTTTTTTACAGTACTCGGGTACGTTTTAACATTTTCGACCAATCAGCAAACATTATTCTGACAACATAGCTGGGAAACCAATGAAAAGTGAGTTCAACGTTCTAGAACTTGACTTCGGGTTGACGCTCCCTATAAAAGAGCTGGGTACTGCTTCAAGGCGTTCAGTTGGCGCTGCCTCCAGATGAAGTAACACTGTACGGCTCTTGTTCCGTAGAACAAAATCAAAAGAATGAAAAAAACTACTTTTAAAGAAGACGAAAAAAACAATATTTAAAGAAGACGAAAAAAACTATATTTAAAGAAGACGAAAAAAATATCGTATAAAAAATAAGCAAAAAAAAATAATATCCGAAGAAGAAGGAAAAACATGCAAAGGAAAAAAACAAACAAAAATAAAAAATAATATCCAAAGAAGAAGAAGGAAAAACATGCAAAGGAAATAAAAAACTAACATTTAAAAATACAATATCCAAAGAAGAAGGAAAAAAACATCCAATGGGAGAAAAGAAGAACTGAAGGGCCAACGAGGTAGGAGGAAATACAAATTTCGTTTCAGCACCGTTGGAGTGGCAAGATGTGAAAAGAATTTGGCCAGAAGACAAGGTAAGTGTTGTACCTGTTATTTTAAAACAGCGCTTTTCAAAATGCTGCTTTATAATCGTTTGAGATCGTCAGTCAGTGTGACAGGTGAAGGCTTTTTGAGTTTACCGACATAAAGTTTTATTTCTGTATTAGGGCATTGTCAGGAACAATGATGTGTTCATCGCTATGATGTGGTCAAAAAGCGATGCATTGAGTCTTAGAAACATTTGTGATTTTTCAAACGATGCTTTTCCTTTTATTTAATCAGTAAAATTTCCATCGGTTTTGTATAGTGCCCCTTGAAATATGTCTTCAGCTCATTTTCCGGGCATTTTACTAGAATGCATCCTGAGAAATACACAAGCTCTGTTGCATTTGCTTGGTGCCTCGATGTTTAGTGCCGAGTATAATTGTTGCAGTTGCCTTTTATATATTCCATGAGACCTGTTGGTGCTAAGAGAAGTGTGAGACTGTCAGGGTGAATTTATCGTACAATCGCACGCATAAATACCTGAGGGTTGCCAGTCCTTTTGCGTTGTACAGGAGGACTAAAGCTGACGAGTGTGTTTCTACACACTATCAAGGGCATTGTAATATAGTTTTCTCAGGTGGGAGAATGCTGCCGATCTCCTATTTGACAATACAGCCCTTGGTATACATTTGCTCCTCCTACATTAATTTATATGTAAAATTAATGTAATGTACATTGTTTGACGCAAAGCTTTTGTTATTTTGGTTATTATTTATTTAATTGTGCTTTTTGGTTCATAAAGAAAGTAAGACTCTCATTTAGATGTTAGTGCTAGAAGATATTTCTCTGTCCTCCACATATGCAGTTCTTTTGGGTATAAAGACTCCAGACTGTGCCAGTTTGGAAGTCCACATTTTAAATGGTGGACTTTTTTAATAGCCCTGATTGGCAGATTGTCAGAATATTAATTAAAGATAAGCACAGCATAGAGGAGCTATATATGAGAACTGACATTCAAACTGGCATTCCGTATCTTAAGTGTTTAAGTCTATTCCTCCAAAACAGTACAAAGGTGATTAGCAATAGAATGTAATCTGTTTTGACATGTAAACCATGAAATATCTGTTTGACTTTACTGCATTTGGACACAAGTGCCATTCACTAGCCAGCACAAAGTTGCCAAAAAGATTTGCCTGAATTGCTGTTCCATTTTAAAAGCTTTCCATTTTGAAAATGATGTTAGTGCTAGAAAATACTTTTAAAAGTATCTTCACTAATGCTCTATGGTGGTATTAAAAGCATTCCAAATGAATCCAAACATTCCAGACATACTTTCCTATTCATTTTTGAGGTAAAAGTTAGTCAAAGTCATAATTGAAGTTAATTTTCTCCCAGCATGGTACTAAACCAGCCGATTCTACTAATTGTCTTGACTGAATCCACTTAACTGGCTTTTTGAGCTCTGTGTGGCATAATTAGAACTGGAAAGTATTCTGAATTTGGTTCTTGAGGAATGTATAGCTCTATATCATCTCCCAGTAACTGCTTTTGGAATTGTTTGTAGAACTGTTGATCTGTTTTCTTGGGGTGTAACATTCTTTGCAACAGTAGTACTGAATTTTCCCTGAATTTCCTTTGTTATTTTGTTTGTGGGGCACATTGTCATTGTAGTATTTAAATATGGATGAGGGAATTTGTTTTGTTTTTCAGATCTTAGTAGTCTTGTCTTTCTGGTCTAAAATGAGTTTGTTAGTGTTATGTTTCATGATTAATATAGAAAAAAGTAAAAAAAAAAAATGAATGCAGATTAATCGTGCTGTATGATGCTCCTTGACAATTTGAACGCAACCGTTCAAACCGAGACTAATTTGAATACAGACCAAGTCCAAGTCTTATGCAAAAGTTTTGCCACCCTTTGACAAATAACTGATTTTACAATTGAAAAGATGTTAACACAGTCTCTCTAGGAAATGGAACAAAATACAGTATTTTCAGCAAACATTGATGCATAGTTGCATTTTATGCCATAAGTTGAACAAAAATAAAAACATTATTATAGCACTCTGCAAAAGTTTGGCCACCCTACATAATCAGTACTTAGTAACACCTCCTCTGGCAGATATCACAGCTTACAAACGCTTCTTGTAGCCATTTATTTATTTTTTTTGCAATGGAAATAAAAATAAAGCAGTCCTCCGCATAGGGGGGGTGGTGGAGGGAATATATGTTAAAAATATTTAAATACATCCCAAGCATACCGTCTGCCAGCCGTCTGCCAGCGGTGGGGTGACATGCCTTGCAGTGTTTCCCCTACCATTATATTACCCGCCCCCCCCCAGCGGCACCTCCCGCCCCCTCTTGAAGGTTAAGTTAATTTTATTTAATTCTCTATATCTATATATATAGATATTCTCTATATAGCGCCAAATCACAACACATTACCTTTTCTATAGAACAGGACTATACATTGTCCTTTTATTAAGCAAACTAAATAGCCTTATGTTATTTATGTTATTTACACAGCAGCTTGACGTTTTTGTCTCTACACGGTCGGGCGTTTACAGGCCTCCTCTGCTCTCTGTCATGCATGGCGGAGCTCCGCCCCTATGTGCACACACACAGGTGAGCACACTCCCACCAGCGGACAGAGAGCGCGAGTCGGAAAATATGTCGCACCAAGCACCTGAAAAGCACACAAAAATATCTGCTTTTTAAAATGTTTTTATATTTTCTATTTATATTTTTTATATTGACTGCTGTAGTTAAAAGAAACACATGAAAACCATGAATCCTGTAGGTGTCCGTCTGCCCCCCCGCCCCCGAGGGGAAACACTGCCTTGCCTGCTCACCCATGTTTAATGCACCTTAGTTATCCATACTGACCATCTAGTCCTGATACACCGTGTGTGTGTGTGTGTGTGTATATGTATATACGTATGTATGTATGTGAAAGTATAAGATGGTGAAAATCACAAGGTCACTGGTTCAAACCCAGCCTCAGCATATCGGTGGGCCTTTGCCCCCAGGCCCCTAACCCCCAGCTCCCTGGGCACCTCAACAGGTGGCTGCCCTTCACGGACAACTTACTCCACAAAACAGAGCACAATGAGGGAGGTGTAAAGACAATTCACCCACGGGGATTAATAAAGTATTGATTATTATTATTATTATATATAAGCACATACACACGCTTTGTATATAATGAGATGTATATTATCAGGACTTGGTCTGTATTCAGATTGGTCTTTGTTTGAATGGTTGCATTCATATTATACACACAATATACCTTTATTCATAATATTAATAATATAATGTTAAAATGACATTTGGACTAGACATATATATGCTTTACATAGTATACAGTATATACAGTAACCCCACCCCCACATTTCCGCAGGTGATACATTCCAAAACCGACCACAGATAATAGCGAACCATCTACAGACCCCATATAGAACGTGAATTGATAAATAACCAAGCGTAAGACATTGCTGACAATAAATACAGTAATAAGTACATTTTACATTACTTTACAGCACTGTAGCCTTAAATTTTCACCATCTTATCCGTTTCACATTGTTCTACTTAGATGGATTAACTTCTGCTCAAAAATAATATATAGCTAATTATAAATAAGGAGAATCATGCATAACATAGCTAGACACCCATTAGCAATTATTTGGGCAGTAGTGATGAGCGGGTCGACCTGACCTATGCTAATGTTTCGCTAATCAAGCCTCACATCTCCAGGATTTGCTCCATTTTATAATCCCACATTGTTCTACTTTAGATTAATTTCTGCTCTCACAAATGTGACTCATGTACCTCTGACTGAAGAGAGAGTTTGCCATAATTGGTTCCATAAAACTAAATGATCTCTTTCAGACCGAAAAGACAAGAGACTAGTAAGATTTGAAAAACAAAACAAATTCCCTCATCCATATTTAAATACTACAATGACATGTAGAAAGACTGTACCTCACAAATTTGTGTAAATTTGTATTATGTGGTGGTTGATGTTGCTATTTATTGTTATTGTTGTTATCACAGCTGCAGCTGTACTTATCATTTTTGTTATTGCTATTACTTTTGTTATTGGCTCTAGTTGTTTTTCTTTTTATTTATTTTTATTATTTTAATTTTCTTTTTGTTTTTCTTAATTTTTTGTTTTTTTTTCGCAATGGACATGAAAAAAAAACAGTCCTCCGCAGAGGAGGTGTGGTGGAGGGAATATACATGTAAAAAAAAATAATTATTATATGGAGGTTGATGTTGCTATTTATTGTTATTGTTGTTATCATAACTGCAGCTGTACTTATCATTTTTGATGAAAAAATGAAAAAAACATTTTTGATTTGAAAAAAAAAACAGTCCTCCGCAGAGGAGGGGTGGTGGAGGGAATATGCATGTAAAAAAAAATAATTGTCACGCAACCGGGGTGACATATATCTCCCTGAGCCTGCGCAGTTTGTCGGGTGTTATGGGTGGTCCCGAAGGGGTCTGACCCCTCTGCTGGTGGTGGGCTGGGTTGGTGCGTGAGTTGTGTCACTGTGGGTCAGGGTCCTGACGGGTATTCCGGGTACTTTGGGACACTACGTGCGTCGAAGGCGGCTTTGTGGTTTGGTCTTGTGCTGGGTGGGGGTGCCTACCTTCTTCTGTGGCCCTGGGTTCGGCTTCCTGGAAAGTGGGGTGGGCCCTTTCCACGGCCCCCCTCTACTTCCCGCTCCCCCTCAGCACTACTGGTGGTCGTATGCCGGGGGGTCAGAATGGGGGGGGTGTCGCTGCTACTCCCCACATCAACTATTAGCACATCCATGGACAAATCGCTACACTCACACACAAGCATAAATACATACATATATAGGTATGCATCCACACTTACCTGTACACCCCACACATGTAGATACACGTACACAACCAATAGCAGACACGTTGTTTTTCTTTGTTTATTTTTTGTGTTTTTTTTGTTTGAAATGGAAATAAAAAATAAAGCAGTCCTCCGCAGAGGAGGGGTGGTGGAGGGAATATATATGTAGATATATAAAATAATTGTCTCACAACTAGGGTGACATACCTTGCCTGCTCACTCAATTTTAGTGCTCCTTAGTTATCCATACTGACCATCTAGTCTTGATACACCCATATATATTTTTTTTTTGGGAATATGGTGGGGTACACGGGATTCTGCCGTCTGCCAGCGGTGGAGAGCTCGTACCCTGACCACTCCCTCACCTTTAATGTACCGCAGTTTTGAATTGCACACACTTCAGTTCACACACACATTCTTACACACCGACATGTACATACATTACACACACACACATTGAGCGGGGAGCAGATGGGGGCCTGAAGGGGGCCCCTTTTATTCTCCCTCTCTGGGACCTTGGAGGGTGTGGTGGGTGGTCCCGGGGGGGGGGTCTGGAGAGTACCCGGAAAACCTGCCTGGTCCATGACCCACAGTGGCACATCCTTGATGATAATACGTTGTTGTAAATTTGTATTATGTGGTGGTTGATGTTGCTATTTATTGTTATTGTTGTTATCACAGCTGCAGCTGTACTTATCATTTTTGTTATTGCTATTACTTTTGTTATTGGCTCTAGTTGTTTTTCTTTTTATTTACTTTTATTATTTTAATTTTCTTTTTGTTTTTCTTAATTTTTTGTTTTTTTTTCGCAATGGACATGAAAAAAAAAACAGTCCTCCGCAGAGGAGGTGTGGTGGAGGGAATATACATGTAAAAAAAAATAATTATTATATGGAGGTTGATGTTGCTATTTATTGTTATTGTTGTTATCATAACTGCAGCTGTACTTATCATTTTTGATAAAAAAATGAAAAAAACATTTTTGATTTGAAAAAAAAAACAGTCCTCCGCAGAGGAGGGGTGGTGGAGGGAATATGCATGTAAAAAAAAATAATTGTCACGCAACCGGGGTGACATATATCTCCCTGAGCCTGCGCAGTTTGTCGGGTGTTATGGGTGGTCCCGAAGGGGTCTGACCCCATCTGCTGGTGGTGGGCTGGGTTGGTGCGTGAGTTGTGTCACTGTGGGTCAGGGTCCTGACGGGTATTCCGGGTACTTTGGGACACTACGTGCGTCGAAGGCGGCTTTGTGGTTTGGTCTTGTGCTGGGTGGGGGTGCCTACCTTCTTCTGTGGCCCTGGGTTCGGCTTCCTGGAAAGTGGGGTGGGCCCTTTCCACGGCCCCCCTCTACTTCCCGCTCCCCCTCAGCACTACTGGTGGTCGCATGCCGGGGGGTCAGAATGGGGGGGGTGTCGCTGCTACTCCCCACATCAACTATTAGCACATCCATGGACAAATCGCTACACTCACACGCAAGCATAAATACATCCATATATAGGTATGCATCCACACTTACCTGTACACCCCACACATGTAGATACACATACACAACCAATAGCAGACACGTTGTTTTTCTTTGTTTATTTTTTGTGTTTTTTTTTGTTTGAAATGGAAATTAAAAATAAAGCAGTCCTCCGCAGAGGAGGGGTGGTGGAGGGAATATATATGTAGATATATAAAATAATTGTCTCACAACTAGGGTGACATACCTTGCCTGCTCACTCAATTTTAGTGCTCCTTAGTTATCCATACTGACCATCTAGTCTCGATACACCCATATATATTTTTTTTTTGGGAATATGGTGGGGTGCACGGGATTCTGCCGTCTGCCAGCGGTGGAGAGCTCGTACCCTGACCACTCCCTCACCTTTAATGTACCGCAGTTTTGAATTGCACACACTTCAGTTCACACACACATTCTTACACACCGACATGTACATACATTACACACACACACATTGAGCGGGGGGCAGATGGGGGCCTGAAGGGGGCCCCTTTTATTCTCCCTCTCTGGGACCTTGGAGGGTGTGGTGGGTGGTCCCGGGGGGGGGGTCTGGAGAGTACCCGGAAAACCTGCCTGGTCCTTGACCCACAGTGGCACATCCTTGATGATAATACGTTGTTGTAAATTTGTATTATGTGGTGGTTGATGTTGCTATTTATTGTTATTGTTGTTATCACAGCTGCAGCTGTACTTATCATTTTTGTTATTGCTATTACTTTTGTTATTGGCTCTAGTTGTTTTTCTTTTTATTTATTTTTATTATTTTTATTTTCTTTTTGTTTTTCTTAATTTTTTGTTTTTTTTTCCGCAATGGACATGAAAAAAAAGCAGTCCTCCGCAGAGGAGGGGTGGTGGAGGGAATATACATGTAAAAAAAAAAAATTATTATATGGAGGTTGATGTTGCTATTTATTGTTATTGTTGTTATCATAACTGCAGCTGTATTTATCATTTTTGATAAAAAATGAAAAAAACATTTTTGATTGAAAAAAAAAAAAAAACAGTCCTCCGCAGAGGAGGGGTGGTGGAGGGAATATACATGTAAAAAAAAATAATTATTATATGGAGGTTGATGTTGCTATTTATTGTTATTGTTGTTGTCATAACTGCAGCTGTACTTATCATTTTTGTTATTGCTATTACTATTGTTATTTGCTCTAGTTGTTTTTCTTTTTATTTATTTTTAGTATTTTTATTTTCTTTTTGTTTTTCTTAGTTTTTGTGGTTTTTTTTTCTTTATAATGGAAATTTAAAATAAAGTAGTCCTCCGCAGAGGAGGGGTGGTGGAGGGCATATGCATGTAAAAAAAAATAATTGTCACGCAACCGGGGTGACATATATCTCCCTGAGCCTGCGCAGTTTGTCGGGTGTTATGGGTGGTCCCGAAGGGGTCTGACCCCCTCTGCTGGTGGTGGGCTGGGTTGTTGCGTGAGTTGTGTCACTGTGGGTCAGGGTCCTGACGGGTATTCCGGGTACTTTGGGAGACTACGTGCGTCGAAGGCGGCTTTGTGGTTTGGTCTTGTGCTGGGTGGGGGTGCCTACCTTCTTCTGTGGCCCTGGGTTCGGCTTCCTGGAAAGTGGGGTGGGCCCTTTCCACGGCCCCCCTCTACTTCCCGCTCCCCCTCAGCACTACTGGTGGTCGCATGCCGGGGGGTCAGAATGGGGGGGGTGTCGCTGCTACTCCCCACATCAGCTATTAGCACATCCATGGACAAATCGCTACACTCACACACACGCATAAATACATCCATATATAGGTATGCATCCACACTTACCTGTACACCCCACACATGTAGATACACATACACAACCAATAGCAGACACGTTGTTTTTCTTTGTTTATTTTTTGTGTTTTTTTTTGTTTGAAATGGAAATTAAAAATAAAGCAGTCCTCCGCAGAGGAGGGGTGGTGGATGGAATATATATATACATATATATAAAATATTTGTCACACACCTGGGGTGACATACCTTGCCTGCTCCCCCAATTTTAGTGCACCTTAGTTATCCAACCTGACCATCTAGTCTCGATACACCCATATATATATGTGTATATATATATATATATAGATATTTCTTCTTTTTTTGTGTTTTTTTTCACAATGGACAATAAAAATAACGCAGTTCTCCGTGAAGGAGGGATGGTGGATGGAATATATATATACATATATATAAAATAATTGTCACACACCTGGGGTGACATGCCTTGCCTGCTCCCCCAATTTTAGTGCACCTTAGTTATCCAACCTGACCATCTAGTCTCGATACACCCATAT
>NW_026042485.1:0-5000 GCF_023856365.1 Brienomyrus brachyistius | reverse complement strand
AGTTATCCAACCTGACCATCTAGTCTCGATACACCCATATATATATGTATATATATATATATATATATATATATATATATATATATATATATATATATATATATATATATATATTGTCACGGGGGATCGCGGGCAAAGCGGCGATCGTGAGGGCAAGCGGGGAATCAGGAAGCTGGCAGGCAGGATTCGGGACGAACGGGGTTTATTATCAGGAAATCCGGGGCAGGGAACACAGGACGGCAACAGACATCAATGACGGACAAAGGACTCGGGTAAGACACGGACTGAAATACACAGGACTGATTGAAAATAAGCAGACACAGCTGGGTACAATCCGGGAAACACGTGGGTAAGCAGGGGGCGTGGCACACAGGAGGAGCCGACGAGCAGGGCATGACAGAACCCCCCCCAAAGGCGCGCTTCACCGGGCGCGCCAGGGAGGAGGCGACAGACGGGACACGGGAACCTGGACCTGGAGCAAAAAAAAAAACAGAACCATCAACGAGAGACGGGAAACAGGACCGAGGCACAAAACAGGGCAAGCGACAGGACGTGAGACAGGAGCTGACACAGGACAGGGAAGGCAGAAAGACAAACCAGGAAAGGGGACACAGCGGGAACTGGAGGAACAAAAGGACCAGGAGTGAACGAAGGGAACAGAGGAGGACGAGGAGCAGAGACGGGAGGAACAAAGCAAGGGGGAGCAGAGACAGGTGGGACAAAGAAAGGGGAAGCAAACGAAGGAGGGACCTGGGCAGGAGAGAAGGGAGAGAAGGCGGGGGAACAAAGGGGAGCCCGAGGGAGACCCAGCGGGCGACGGGTGGCAGCCGGAGGGGACCGAGAAGGGGCCGAGGAGACAGGGCGAGGGACCCGCGGAGGGGCCAGGGAGGGAGCAGGAGGGAGCACCGGGGAAGGGGACGAGGGAGCTGGAAGGGGCCAGGGCGAAGGCAAGGCGAGGGGGGGAGCCGCCGTAGGGCCGAAGGTGGGGGCCCCGCAGGCGACAGCCGACCCGGAGGGCCAGGACCCGCGGGCACCAACCGAGCCCCAGCGCAGGCGAGGCAGGGCGAGCCAGGGGGCAGGGCGGGCGGGACCCCAGCCCTGCGTCTGTGCCCCCTCCCCTTGCGGGACACAGACATGCCAACCCCAGGTATATATATATATACATATATATATATATATTTTTTTTTTTTTTCTTTTTTTGTGTTTTTTTTTCGCAATGGACAATAAAAATAACGCAGTTCTCCGTGAAGGAGGGCTGGTGGAGGGAACATATATAGATATATATAAAGTAATTGTCACACACCTGGGGTGACATGCCTTGCCTGCTTGTGGGATGAGGAAGACTCAGGGACTGGAAATGGGATTGAAACTGAAGATGTTCTCATTCCTTTTTGTATTGTTTACAAATTTTCCCAGATATGAGGAGTTTGCTGCTATATTGTGCACTAATTGAGATTCTGATGCTGGTATTTTTATTGTTTATAAGTTTGTTATTGTTTTCAAGTTCTTTTGTGCTTTTGCATTTTTCCTTCTGTTTTAGTAATTGCTGTTTGATGTCTGTGAAGGATGGGTGGGGTGAGAAAACTCAGGGACTGGAAGCGGGATTAAAACTGAAGATTACATGCTCATTCCTTTTTGTTTTGTTTACAAATTCTCCTACCGTCTGATATGAGGAGTTTGCTGCTATATTGTGTACTAATAGAGATTCTGATGCTGCTATTTTTATTGTTTATAAATGTGTTATTGTTTCCAAGTTGAGTATTCAATAAATGCTAAATTGAGATCTTTTGTGTATCGTTTGTTATTATTAGTGTGATATTCTATCATCCAAATAAAGGGAAAAACGTCCAATTATCGGCCAAAAAAAATCAGCAGCATATATCGGCCATCACCTTACCCTGACTCCTAAATATCGGCATCGGCTATTGAAAACCCCATATCGGTCGACCTCTAGTCACAGTACATTCTGTCCAATTCATCCATCGAGTTAAGTCACACACCCACTTGAGGGGGCACTCCGGCAGACGTGAGGATGGGGATGTTCTTTCCCCTATAACATCCACTGCAGAAGTACATCTCGCTCCTGTTCACAGGGCTTACTTCAACGATGAAGCAGGGCTGGTTGGCTGGACAAGTGAAGTTGTCCTGCTGCTGGGTCTCGGTGCTGTTTTTCTACCTAAACTTGAAGGTGGAATTGTGTTCCAACTCGCTCCCTGGGACTGCAGCATAGCCAAACATCGCGAGCAGCGTCGGCCACACCCACCACCAGAACCATCACACTGTCCTGTACACATAAAGAAGAACTAAAACCTGTTTTAAACCTGAGTGTTTTGGACTTTTCTAAAGAGGTTGTGACAATCTATGCGTTTTCAGATAATTCCATTATATTGAGCTAATTGGCTTACAGTGATGCTGTATATTTCTTGTGCTTTAATTTGTACTGATTTTAACTATTTTACATTTAGTTTGTACGCAACAGAACAGAAATTAATAGTAGTAATGTTTGGCAGCATAGGTGATTCGTTAAAATTATACCGAAGAATGGAAAATGTGATATTTAGAATATTTTTTGCAATTTAGTAGCTAATTTAAGCACTTACCCAATGCCTCAATTTGATTTAGATCAATAATGTCCGAGCCAAAAGTGTCATGCCCGGCTCGTCCGCTCCTCGTGTGTGCCACGCCCCCTGATTACCCACGTGTGTTTCCCGAATTGTACCCAGCTGTTTCCGTTTGCTGTCATTCAGTCTGGTGTATTTAAGTCCTGGTCTCCCCTGTTTGCTTTGTCTGTCATTGATGTTAGTTGGCGTTCCATGTCTCCTGCTCCCCGTTCCCCGATTAAACCCCCGTTTTCCCGTATCCCGCTTGTCTGCTTGCTCCTTCCGCACGATCGCCGTTCTCTGCTCGCGATCGTTGCCCTCGACCCGTGACAGAATGACAGACCACAAGAAGAAGCGGAGAAGGCGGAAGAAGCTTCCTGAAGAGCCGATCCGTCTGGGCGCCTGCTTGCTCTCCAGCCCCTGGCTCCCACAGGAGGAGGAGCTCGTCCTGGGTCCCGACCTGGGGCCGTACGGTCTGGGACCCTGCTCCCTGGCGAGGCTCTGGGCTCCGAGCGAGGACGACGAGGACGAGCCCTTCGTCTTCCCGGACCCAGAGCTCCTCCCTGCGGAACAGCTTGAGCAGCCGCCTCCGCTGCTCGCTGCGGCCGCCTGGTCAGAGGGGCTTCCTCCGTTAACGCCCACGGACACACAGCTCTCTCCCCCTGCAGTAACCACCCCGGAGGCGCTACCCGCGCCTCACCCAGGGAAGCCGGTGAACTGCGCCTCCCAGTTCTTTGCCCTTCAGGGGTTGTTCTGGAGGATCTGGGGGGAACTGGTCCCTCCAGTAAGTCCGGAGGTAGTGGAGCTAACGGAGCGACTCCAGAGGAGCTTCGCAGCGTTTACTCCCGCTTCCGACCCCGAGCAGCTGGAGAGTATGACAGAGGACGTGCGGCAGCTCCTACTGTTCCAGAGGGCTGCAGACTCCGCTCCCGTGCAGCCGCCATTGCCGGCGGACCCCGCTCCCGTGCAGCCGCCATTGCCGGCGGACCCCGCTCCCGTGCAGCCGCCTGCTGCAGCTCCCGGGCAGGCGCCCCCTCTGCAGCCGCCTGCTGCAGCTCCCGGGCAGGCGCCCCCTCTGCAGCCGCCTGCTGCAGCTCCCGGGCAGGCGCCCCCACTGCAGCCGCCTGCTGCAGCTCCCGGGCAGGCGCCCCCACTGCAGCCAGCTCCCGTTCCTGACCGCGCTCCAGTTCCTGCAGAGGCGCCCCCTCTGCAGCCGCCTGCTGCAGCTCCCGGGCAGGCGCCCCCATTGCAGCGACCTGCTGCAGCTCCCGTCAGCGCTCCTGTTCCTGACCGCGCTCCAGTTCCTGCAGAGGCGCCCCCTCTGCAGCCGCCTGCTGCAGCTCCCGGGCAGGCGCCCCCTCTGCAGCCGCCTGCTGCAGCTCCCGGGCCGGCGCCCCCACTGCAGCCACCTCCTGTTCCTGACCGCGCTCCAGTTCCTGACCGCGCTCCAGTTCCTGACCGCGCTCCAGTTCCTGTAGAGGCGCCCCCTCTGCAGCCGCCTGCTGCAGCTCCCGGGCAGGCGCCCCCACTGCAGCCAGCTCCTGTTCCTGACCGCGCTCCTGTTCCTGACCGCGCTCCTGTTCCTGACCGCGCTCCTGTCCCTGCAGAGGCGCCCCCACTGCAGCCACCTGCTGCAGCTCCCGGGCAGGCGCCCCCACTGCAGTCACCTGCAGCTCCTGTCAGCGCTCCAGTTCCTGACCGCGCTGCAGCAGCTCCCGAGGCGCCTCCTGTGACAGTTTCTCCCTCGCCCCGGCGAACTCGACCCCAACCTGGGGTCATGTCTGTGTCCCGTAAAGGGAGGGGACACAGACGCAGGGCTGGGGTCCCGCCCGCCCTGCCCCCTGGCTCGCCCTGCCTCGCCTGCGCTGGGGCTCGGTTGGCGCCTGCGGGTCCTGGCCCTCCGGGTCGGCTGTCGCCTGCGGGTCCCTCTCCGGTGCCTCGTCGCCCTGCCTCGCTCCCCTCTCCGGGTCCTGGTCGGTCGCCGGGGGGTTCTCCGACGGCGGCTCCTCGGTCGCCTGCGGGGCCCCTACCTCCGGCCCTCCCCCGGACATCGCCGCCTGCTGCGGCTCCCCCCTCCTCCGTGCCTTCGCCCTGGCCCCTTCCAGCTCCCTCGTCCCCTTCCCTGGTGCTCCCTCCTGCTCCCTCCCTGGCCCCTCCGCGGGTCCCTCGCCCTGTCTCCTCGGCCCCTCCGGGGTCCCCTCCGGCTCCGGCCTCCCGGCCGCCTGCGGCCCCTCCGGCTGCCTCCTGTCGCCCGCTGGGGCTCCCTCGGGCTTCCCCTAGTTCCCCCTCCTTGTCTCCCTACGCCCCTGCCTTTGTCCCGCCTGTCTCTGCCCCTCTGTTTTCTGCTCGCCCTTTCGTTCCGCCCGTCTCTGTTCCTTGTGCCCCGGTGTACCCGCCTTG